>NC_068988.1:54780639-54786477 GCF_001194135.2 Octopus bimaculoides
ATATCTATCTATGTATGTATGTATGTATGTATGTATATATATATATATATATATATATATGTGTGTGTGTGTGTTGGCAGAAGAATCTGAGAGAATAAGTACCAGACTTTAATAAGTTCTGGAGTCAAGTTGTTTAACTAAAGACCATTCAAAGCATTGCCCCACCATCCAGCATGGCTGTAGTCCAATGACTGCAACAAATAAGTAAAAAAAAAAAGGAAGTCTTAACACATCAAAGAGAATGAGAGACAGACATTACGATATATGAGGTTACATGAAAGAGTAGCATTTCATCTGTTTATGTGTCAATATGTTATAAACAGGATACACACATGTGATGCTGCATCCTAGAAATAAGGAACACAATGGTAATTTGTAAACATGAAAGCAGAAATACAACTTAAATAGATTTTTAGACATCATTAGAAAAAAAGTGCTCCAGCATGGACGCAGTCAAATGACTGAAACAAGTAAAAGAATAAACCAGTGAGGGAGCGTTCTAGTATAGGCTCAGCCTGCTAGAAATGGCAGCCAAACCTTAAAGCACACCGGTCTTAAAAATAGGACTTATTAGAAAATGTAGTCCTAGGTTCGTTCAATCAAGATTGACCTGGGGTTAAACAGCAATCACTGTTACCATATAAAAAAAAAACACATTACATATGATACATGCTCCATCAAACAGACTCCAACAAAATTGGTCTCTGTCGGTAAGACTTGTATCGTTTAATTAAATCCATAAAAAGAGTACATTGAACTTTCCATGAGGAGTTGAAGTCAGTCTTTCTAATTTAGAGGATGTAAAATTTTACTTTTCTACCATTAATATCTCTCCTGTTCACTTTTTCCTGAAGCAGGGCTCCATCCAAAACGATGGGTTTTTCACACACACACACACACACACACTACCCCATTGCAAGTTTACTGTGCTCTTTCTAATCGATTTCAATAAGTATTACATTCAACACAACAGTTCAATCTTATAGGCTGACAAACTTATAATGCTTTCAATCACTGTTTTGCTTTGATTTATTTTTTTTCATTATTTATCTTATATTTTATTTCTGTTTTTTTTTTGGTTTTTTTTGTATATATTCAGCCTCTTTGTTTGTTATTGTTGTTGTTGTAAATGAATACCCAAAGCTTAAATTTTTCTTCAGATTCCTGCATCAATCCGCTTAAATTAAACATTTGTCTACCATGAAATGTACTTTCTTTTAATTTTTTTTTTCTTTATTTCTGTACTTTCATGATACTTGATTGTTCACTAAAAGACTTAAAACAAAAACACTACATAAACAAAACAAAAAAGTCTATTTTGGAATCTTTAAATTTGAATAATGATAATATAATAATAATGAAATTATCGTGTATAGTGCTTAGGTGTCAACTCATCAATGATACATGTACAGTACATAGAATTATGTACAAAAGTCAGGAAAGTGAACCTAGCAATTTCATCTTATGTCTTTGGTAATAGATACTTTTTTAGGTACCCAGGAATTTCTAAAATAATACTTTCAACATACTCTCACTACCTCAGTTCTTTCTGATACTCTTTTACATTCTCACACGCCACTGTGTATCTAGTCTAGTTTAGTTTACTCGAAAATACCCCTTCCTAGAGGATTCTTGGATCCAAAGTACCTGAAAATGGAATCAAAGATTAACATTCTACGAAAGCCATTGTGACATATATGCAATAACACATATAAAGGATAAAGACACCCATCAGTCATGAATGACCATAGGATTGCACCTAGAAAGTTCCCCTCCAAGGCACAACTCCAGGCAAGGTTAATGGAAGACCAGCAGTCGGCCATGCATACCAGTCTTACGTCTCCATGCCACTGATGTTATCCAAGGAAAGGCAAAGGCTGATACAGCTTGGCACCAGTGATGTCGCAACTCATTTCTACAGCTGAGTGAACTAGAGCAACGTGAAATAAAGTGTTTTGTTCAAGAACACGACCAAGTCCGAGAATTGAACTCACTACATTATGATTGTAAGCCTGATGTTCTAACCACTGAGCCATGTGCCTTCACATGCTTATATATATATATATATATACATCAATACACCTGATGTCCCCCACCCCCTTTTTTTATATGACTCTTTCACCTGTTCATTTCCTGTGCATATTCTATGTGCTGCTTATGCACTTTTGGCTACTTTTTTTGATGAGTTGTTGTGCACTTGAGCTCTGTATACAATAAGTTCATTATCATTAATTATCATTTATCATTTTATCATCCACTTTTTGATGTTCGCTTGAGTCAAATAGATGCTTTTCCTGAAGCCAACCCTTACATCTTTCCAAATAAGATAATACAATCCCATGACCAGAAACACGGGAGATTGGAAACAAAGGACACCCCTTGCATGACAGTGACACTCATTTACAGCTATCACATGATGTTAAGCAAGGAGACAGTAACTCACACACACACGTTCATCATCATCATTTAACATTCATTCTCCATGGTGGCATGAGTTGGACAGTTTGACCAGAATGGCAAGCTGGGGAGTTGCACCAGACTCCAGTATGATTTGACATGGTTTCTATGGTTGGATGCCCTTCCTAACACTGTTATATATATATATATATATATATATATATATATATATATATATATATATATATATATATATATATATATACAAACACACTTACATGATGGCCTTCTTTCAGTTCTTGTCTACCAAATCTGCTCACAAGGTTTTGGTCAGGCCACAGCTATAGAAGACGGCACTTGCCCAAAGTGTTATGAAGTGGAACTGAACACAAGACCACATGGTTGAGAGGCAAGCTTCTCAATCACACAACTACACCTGTGCCTAAACTGTCCAACCCATACCAGCATGGAAAACAGATGTGAAATGATGATAATATATGTGCACACACACATACATATACATATTTATACATATATATTTATAGACAATAACAAATTCAAAGCCCATCCATCATATACTTCAGGCCTATCTCATTTATCAGCATCATAAACAAGATAATAAAATTCACAGACAATTACTAAGCAGAAGTCTACTTGCTGAAAATAAACTTCTTATTCTGAAAGGTAATTTGGCTTCCAACCAAACCATAATAACAACAGAGGAGACTGTATTACCTGAATTGTCTTTTCTCAGACATAAAATTAATTAGCTAATCATGGGGTCAGTACATATGTGTCGTAGCTATGAACATCAAAGCGACTTCATCAGAATCCAAAACAATGGACTGTGCACTTAGCTTAAAGACCCAGGCCATGTAAGGACAATTGCTACAGTGGTTGCAAAGCTACGTTGCATTGAACCCATCCGTCCATCCATCAAAGTCACCCTTTGTCGATCAATCATCTGATGCATCGTCTATCACTAAATCTGACTTCATTAGTCCTCAAATTAATTACTTCACTAGTTTCGGTTTACAGTTGTCTTGAGTGATCAGCTCTATCTACACTGTCTCCGCTACTGAATGAGTTCACCAAGTGTGACCGGTCAATTTTTCAGCTATGATAAGGCAGTGAACCCATTGACTGGCCTGTTAGATAGAAATAGATTAAGTGATACAGGCAGAGAGACAGTGATGAGGTGGGAGAATGAAAATGCAGTAAGCTTCTTTTATCACAAAATAAATAAAAAAAAAAGCTATACATACAGCACACACACACACACACACACACACACACACACACACACACACACGTGAAAGAGTATAAAATATGTGTATACATTTATGTATATGTATATATTTGTTATCCTCTGATTTCTCTGCAAATGGAATAACTACTTTGCTAAAATAGAAAGATTCCTTAATTGACTTTCCCAAATGTTATCTTGTTCTTGCTGATACTGTTTAGTCACACAACTAAATTTTATGCTTGTTTTATTCATTTATTTTTTGTTACAATTCTTTTATTTTATTTTAATATAGTTTTTTTTTTGTTTTTTTTTTTAGTTATAATCATTAACATTTTAAAATTATATTTTAATGAAACATTAATGGAACTTTTATAATTTATTTTCTAGAAAATATTTAACCCTGGTTTAAAATATGCATTATATCTATAATTAATTCATTAATTGCTGTTGTTTTGTTCTTTTTCTTTTTTTTTTTAATTTTTCTTTTATTGAGGTAAGAGGTGGAGAAACTGTTTATATTTTTCTTGTATATTGTTCTTTTTGAAGGTTGTTTACTTAACTTTGTTTAAATACAGATTTGAATGTAATTCTATAAAACAGAGGATAATAATTTCTCCCATAATATTATAATAAGTATGGTTTAATGCAACATTCAAATATAGCATATAAAATACTGAAATATAAACCTAATTTTAATTATTGATAATAACAATTAGTAATGTGGATAATAATTTGTAATTAACAAGAATTATTTATTATTTATTGTTTATTATTATTGATGTTGTGATTAATAACATCCTTTTTATTCAATGTGGTTTCTTCATTTGCTTTAATCATAGCTTTGCATTTTCAATTCTAGTATCATCTAACCAGACAACCAAGGAAACGAGTCCTGACCTCGAGCAGCTGGAGGCAGCAATACAGGCCATGCATACCACTGTGAAAGAACCGACACCCCCTCCTGTTCAGCCAACACCGGTATCAGTAGTAACAACACCGCCACCAGCACCAGCACCAGTTGTCCAGCAGCAACAGCAAGAGTTTATTCAACATAAGAGCGAATCATACACCACAGTGACTTCACAAACTTTCGAGAGCCAAAAGCAACAGCATCAACAGTCTGTGAGTACTGTGCAGCGGAGCATGTCCCCCGTGTGGGATAATGTCATAGGCTATCCAACCAATAACTTTGTATGTATTGTTACCACTTTACCACTAGCTTGCTGGTAGTCCCCACCGATCGTTGTGCTACTCTAAATTCAGTATTAGTTTCCTACAGAAAATACTAAGGATGTACACATGTATATCTATGTGTGAGTATACGTATGGTTGAGCCTACACTGACAAACATATATACACATATATATACACTTATAGATGCATTAGCCTCTTCAATGCTTAGATTCTTAGATAAATGATATTTAGTTTTATATATTTGTAAGCGATAATCTTTGTGTGAGAAATAGCAAAAAAATAAATAATAAAACCCTACCTGACAGGGATCAAAGTGTGCATTTCTTGCTTTCTGGGCCTTTTTCGTCTCACATTTTTTATTTAAAAATCTATAACAGCACCCCCCCCCCATCCACACATATACATGCACATAAACAAATACTCATATATACATGATTGTTGTTCCATTGACACAGTTTGAGCTTGTCAGTTAGCCCTTGCACTTTGCCCTATACCAGTGCACTAGGCCAGTTCTGCAGAGGCAAAAAGTGGGCATCCAGCTTTGCCACATAGCCCATCCACCAGAATCTGTTTCTGATACAGATTATCAGCTAGGTTGAGCAACACCAGTTTCCTATGTTGGATCTTCTTTGGGTCGAAAATTCTTCTTTCAGAACCACAGAATTTTCTGGAGATGTTTATGGTGGAAACTGTATCTGTGTCTATGTATATATAAACACTCGCACACATTACTCTCTTTACTTTTACTTGTTTCAGTCTTTTTGACTGTGGCCATGCTGGAGCACCGCCTTTAGTCGAACAAATCGACCCCAGGACTTATTCTTTGGAAGCCTAGTACTTATTCTATCGGTCTATTTTTGCCGAACCGCTAAGTTACGGGGACATAAGCACACAAGCATCGGTTGTCAAGCGATGTTGGGAGGGACAAACACAGACACACAAACACACACACATATATATATACATATATATAATGCCATGTGTGTTGCAAGGTATTG
>NC_068988.1:54786487-54795802 GCF_001194135.2 Octopus bimaculoides
GTTTCAGTCTTTTTGACTGTGGCCATGCTGGAGCACCGCCTTTAGTCGAACAAATCGACCCCAGGACTTATTCTTTGGAAGCCTAGTACTTATTCTATCGGTCTATTTTTGCCGAACCGCTAAGTTACGGGGACATAAGCACACAAGCATCGGTTGTCAAGCGATGTTGGGAGGGACAAACACAGACACACAAACACACACACATATATATATACATATATATAATGCCATGTGTGTTGCAAGGTATTGTATGTAGGTTGTGTAACTTACTACTGTTAGCAGTGGCATTGCCAAGTTTGAACAACCAATGTCTTGCTATGGGTGATTTCAATTTCCCTTTCTGTACTGGTCCTTGTAGCAAGGTGAATAACTCTGCTTTGCTCGAATTTATTTATGACATAGAATGGGACTTACTCTCTCCTTTCGGCTTAAAAAAAAAATACTTCTTTTATGGAATAAAATTTAAAACAACATTATCTCACCTATGCAAATACTGATAAACAGGTGTATGTAAAACAACAGCAAAAAATGTTGCATACTTACTCTTCAGATATTTCATTATGTGTTATTTATTGAATAATAAATTTAATTAAATATCCTTAGATTATTCTGATCATGATCAAAAGTTTACTCAAATATCTCAAGAATATTTAAGTTATTGGTAGGATTTCCTAGATTTTTTAAATTTTTATTTTTTTGAAATGTAGAAATTAACTATTTATTGTTAATCATTACAAGTAATTAACACTTTCTTCAAAGACAATATATTAATATATACTACTTAATTGTAGGTTGTAGTGAACTCATATTAATTAACATTGTTACATTGAAATATAGATGGTTAAGTCACTAATTCTAACTAGGTAATTAATATCCTAGTAACTAATTGTAAAATATTATATTTAATTTAGTTGTTTATTAATAAAATAATATATTAACTTTACCATAACAAAGTATTCAGAGTAGCACAGTCTGTGGATCAAATCCTGTTGATGCCAAAAAACATTCTGCAATAAGAAAATTTTCTTTAAAGAAATCTTGTGTAAATTCTAAAATTTTCTAAATTCTTAATTTGAATATTTTAATTAATTTTAACCAATAATTTTACTAGAAACTCATTTGTTTGTTAATTATTATTCCACATTCATATTTTTATCATTATAACACCATCATCAACAGGATTTTGGACTACCAGACTGTTTGCTTATGCTGTTTTTTTTTCTATGTTTGCTTATATCAGCTGGCCTGTTTTCTCATCTTTATACTTTTGACCAAAATACATTTGTCTTACAATACAAGGCACCTTTTCTATACTGGCCAGGTGTCTATTCTGATCTCTGCAGCTCCAGTTTCTTCTTGCAACTGGTGCAGAAAAATATTATCTCTATGGCTTTATCTCACTTCAGTACCAGTCATATCATAGGGATTGAACCTGTCGATATACTCTTCCCCTATAAACTGTGGGTTAGTTCAAATTACTCCATAAGGAATATAGGGCTGGCTTCTCTGGCATGTATATTTCTCCCTAGATGGGACACTGGTCCAAAATCATTCTCACCACCTGAGCGGTCAGGAACAATATGAAATAAGTGTTTTGCTCAAGAACACAATGCATCACCTGGTCCAGGAATTGAAACCGCAGTCTTACGATAATGAGTCCAGCACCCTAACTACTAAGACATGTGCTTCCATGCACTGCCCCTATAAATTGTGCCAACAGTAAATTATCATTATTTTTGACATACCAAATGGCAATATTTAAGAAAACAGTCCAGCTGGTAACCTGCGTGACTACCAATGTTGTTTGCTTTTCACCTTATGTTGTTTTTTAAGTATTGTAATTGTTGTTGTTGTTGTTGATATCCTTTCCCCAAACACCACCACTGCATGTGATGGCTGTTGAATGTGACATGACACTGCACTTGGTCCACCGGTTTTTGTTTTCCTTTGTGTGTGTTGCCAGCTTGTCACCTCCCTTTTTGGCTGATAGGTCCACCTTTGAATTGTTCTACTTGCATGATTATGGTAGTCACCCATTTTATGGCTTGACCTTCACTATCCACCCTTGTTGTTATTGGTTTGGTATTGTTGCTGGTTTTGACATTGTAGATATAGTTTCTTCACTGTGTGAGATTTTTTTTGTAGACATTCTATCTTCCTCACTGTGTTGTGACATATCTCATTTTCTTGTTTCCTATGTGTTATGTTTTATCAAGAAAATAGAAATGCCTGGATTGTTTTTGTTTTTCTTTTCTCTGTACAAGAAACCTTGATCAACCTAATTATGTATTTTTGCCTTTTGTGTATAAATGAAACTCCTTATCCTTTCGCAATGAGACTAGACAAATATGATTTGGAGGTTTCATCTGTTCGGGATTCATTTAGAAGTGGTTTTATCTAAATATATTTTTATTATCTATTTCACACTTTTTTCAAGAATTGATATTGTTGATATTCACTAGTTGTAAAAGGTAGCGAGCTGGCAGAATCGTTAGCACACTAGGCAAAATGCTCAGTGGCATTTTGTCAGTCTTTACATTCAGAGTTCAAATTCCACCAAGGTTTATTTTACCTTTCATCCTTTCAGGGTTGATAGAATAAGTACCAGTTGAATACTGGGATCAATGTAATCGACTCACCCCCGCTGCCCTGAAATTGCTGGCCTTGTGCCAAAATTTGAAATCAGTATTGACTAGTTGTATTGGTCTAGGCATTACACTGTGTTGTCACAAGCTGATGTCAATTGTGAAAAGGTTAACTTAACAAGAATAGAATCTACAGTTAGAATAGTTACATCTGCTGGTTACTATGACATTCATTATGTAACCTCACTCCATGCTTCTTCATCAAAGGATTCAGCCCTTTTGTCAAGTAATCACTGTTTTATTAAGATGACTTTTTGTTATTTAGTTGAAGAAAGATTCCAGATTTGCAACTACATCTTTATTTTTGGATAAATGCTTTACATTGGAACTGCAATATTACACTTTGAATATGAACATTACAGGGACATGTTATAGGGACTGATGAACAATATTCCATTGTATTCAGCACTCCACAACACAACTTGATCAGCTATGGTGTACATACTTGGAATTATTGCCTCATTGCACAATAAATTTATTTTGAGGCAGCTGCAGTTGATGACAACAGACAAAAAAGAGTAATTTCACTATGTATTCTCATACACTAAATGATGACAAACTAACTTCTGCGAGTGCAAAGGATCTCCTAACATAGTATTTTTACACACCGCAAAAAAAGGAAGAATTTTAACTTAGCCATGTTTCTTGACTAAAAACATGTGATGTTGATAAATATGATATTGATAGTGTAATAATAGAAATTTGATTCATTGAGAAGACAAGTATAAAATTATTGCAGTCATCCAACACAGGTAAAATGTTGATAGTGTTGGTGCAGACACATGGATCTAGTTGAAGAGCAAGCAGTGTGGAAAAAAAAACACATTTACTACATAGAGTGATGATAATCATATCAATTTGATTAGGCATTCTTGAAATAAGGAGTAATAAAAATGTTTGTTATAGTTGTCATTTGAAATTTAGTATTTTTTCTAATTCTAAATGTCTGGCGAAGGAGAAAATTTCCCATTCATTAAATAAATAAATAAATAAATAAATAAAAGAAAGAAAAAAGAAAAAATTGGTCTCTTTGTGAGATATATGCAAATTAAGGAAAGCACAGCTTTGAAATTTGAGTAATGTTCCTGTCCATGATTAAGATAAAGAGCAATTACAATAATCTACATGGGAAGCACCGTCTGTCAATGATGTTAAATTTATTTTTCAAACTTGGTGGTTGTGATAAATAAGAACAGCAAATAAAAGATGATGGAATAGTCGCAGCATTCATCTTCAGTTTGAAAGTAACATGCAATCGAAGTAATGGAGCAATATTCATTGAAATTAAGGAGCAAAACCAAGATTTGTGATTATGGCTCAGCTGCACCTCTGATTCTACACAAAATTAATTTGGGTCACACTTAAAATCTGATTTGGCAGAGTTTCTATAACTGGATGCCCTTCCTAATGCCAGCCACTCTGAGAGTGTAGTGGGTGCTTTTACGTGCCACCGGCACGAAGGCCAGTCAGGAGGTACTGGCAATGGCCACGCTCAAAATGGTGTATTTTACATGCCACCACCACAGGAGCCAGTCCAGCGGTACTGGCAACGAACTCGCTCAAATGTCTTTTCACGTGCCAGGAAGGCGACGTTGGTAACGATCATGCTCAAATGGTGCTATTTACATGCCACCGGCACGGAAGCCAGACAGCTGGTGCTCTGGCAATGATCACGCTTGGACGGTGCTCTTAGTGATCTACTGGCACAGGTACCGTCACGATTTCAAGATGATTCAATTTTTAAGTGGTTCTCAGAAATAAACAATGTTGAAAATCTTTGTCAAAATTATCAATAGACCATTAGATAAAACATATAAATAAAAACTTGCAAGACATTTTTTAATGCAAAGAATCAAGTAAAAGAAGAAATAATCTTTTAAGATTGATCATCTGTGAGAAAGTGGATAATTTCACAACATAGGTTTCATCATTGACTGCAATACCAAGACAGTTGGCTCTGTCCATTTACGTGTGGAGCTTTGCAGAGCAAATATGGTTACCCACCAAAAGAAAGAAATGTCTAATGCCTACTGGAGAGTAGAAGATAATAGAAGAAAATCTGACATGGAATACTATGCCGATCAGAAAATGAAGTGACTAATGATAGTAATGATCTATCATCTTGTAAAAATCAACAACCAAGAAAGTACCACTAAAACTTTTATTTGATTTGTTTCACCATTGACAAAAAAAAGGCTAAATCAGTTTTGGTTACATCTGTAGATGGCTTGACCATGCTGACCATATCTTACATCATGCTTGTATCTTGAAGAATTATACAAGATATGATTTAAATCCTCATCAAAGCTAGTTTATAGAAGAAATCAACTAATGAAATTGTTCACAAGGATAATGCTGTGTCACGTGACAACAAACCTGACCAGGAACTACCTGAACCATGGTACAACCTGTGTAGGTCTATAAGAGCAAACAAGGATGTTTCAGTACCCAGACAATGTATATAGAATTCAGATGAAGAAAAGATATAACATCCGTATGGTAGTATAGCGTACTTCACAGAATTTACATGCTTACCGTATGAGGTCACTCAAGCTGCTATTTAAGGTGGCTACTAAGTCAGTGACTGAAAGTTTGGTTATTAAGTTGAAGAAAGTTCCAGAAGTAAAAGACCTTGCAATTTCAACATTGTTTTAGGTTGACACTTTACAATTGGACTATACTATTGGACTTTGAATATGCATGTCATACAGATGTATTATAGTAGCCATAACACAATGCTCAGAACAGTTATGGACTATGAAAGGATCTAATAGTACTTTCTGATTTTAGCACAAGGCCAACAATTTTGAGGGGGTGGGGAAATCAGTTAAATCAGCCCCAGTACTTGATGGTACTTTATCTTATCAACCCTTAAAGGATAGAAAGCAAAGTTAACCTTGGCTGTATTTGAATTCCAAACTTTAAAAGCCAGAAGAAATGCTGCTAAGCATTTTGTCCAAAGTACTTAATGATTCTGTCAGCTCATTGCCCTGAAAAATCTAATAGGTAACAATATGATTTCTTGAATTGGAAATCAGAAATATAAGAACTTTAGTATGGAGACTTAATTAGTACAAAATATACAGTATCAGTTTTCTTGTTAATCAGATGTCACTGACACTGCCATAAACTATGGTCTTGAGATGGTTAATCCCCATTATTTTATAATAATAATAATGATGATAAACTTATTGTATATGGTGCTCAAGTGCACTACAACTCATTAGAAAAAGTAGCTAAAAGTACATGAACAGTATTCAGAATAATTTACAGGAAGTAAATAGTGAATGAGTCACTTAAAAAAAGGGAGATGTAGGGGACATCAGGTGTACTGTTGGCGAATTTTAAGAAGTATGGAAGTTTTGAAAGATGTAGTGTCCCGACAACTAACAACTGATGTGGGTAATTTACTCTATGCTTCAGTAATTCTGAAATAAATGTTTCAAGATCCTTACTTCTTTGCTCCATATTTTGCATTGGTGTTGTTTGTCTATATCTCCATCATTGAACGGAACCTCTTTGGAAGGCTACACAATATCTAGCAAAAGATAATGCTTTCAAACGTATCATAATATAGTTGGGCTAAAAAATTAAAAAATCCCTTTTTTAAATTTATATTTATGTATTTATTTTGTAATTTGTTTTTAACTGCTCTTATCTTCCTGAGAGTGACTCTGCAAAGGAAACATCCTGTTTCATTGCTATCATATCATTTTGTCATCAGTGATGTTTTCCTTATATGATTTTCATCTTTACATAATTCACACCCACCTCTCTCCATCTACCCATTCCAATGTCCCCACTGACACTCCCCCCACCTTCAGCCTACATCTATCTACATGTCAATTATTACCCAGTTATGTTCATAGTAAGATCATTTAAGGATGACACAGAAATAATACCATTTTCTAATTAGGCTTGTTTTAAACGTGAAGGAGTAATTAAATGAAAACTATGAAAATGACTTGTTGAAAAGATAGATTACATCTGGGATGACAACCATGTTACAAACTAATATGCAGATAGCCATTGCACATATAATTGGTTTCATTGTTGCTGCATTTATCTTCTCACTGCTGTCATTTGATTCATGTATATCACTTTCTATCAATGTCTTTCTGTAAATCCATCAGTAGTTCTGTGGGTGGCATCCGCTTGTATTACATTTATCTTCTACTATTTCTCTTACTACCTTCTCTTTCTATCTATCTTCAAATTTTTCTATACTTCATATTATTCTCTTTTTCCCCTGACCTCCCTCTCTCCCTCTTTCTATCTCACTCTCTCTCTGAATCACAATCATTTTCTCATTTTCACTTGCTGTTGGTAGAATCATTAGAGTGCTGTAGAAAATGCCTCATAGCATCAAATGCTGTTATACACTGCTAGTTACAATGCATTTCCAATTTTGTCTTCATTGCACTATCTTTTTCTGGACCCTAAATTGCCTGATTAAATCATCTCTCCATCAAGCCTTCTAAGCAGTTTTTTCTGATCTTTTGGATACCACTCATAAACTGCATGGGTTCTCCTGTTTGTGAAACTTAAAACTTGTCCAGCCCAGCAGAACTTGTGCTTTCAGTACTAGGCAGAAGACTACACCAGACTTCAGAGTCTGTTTTCGCTTGGTTTTTACAGCTGGATGCCCTTTCTAACACCAGCCACTCCTCAGAGTGGACTGAGTGCTTTTTACATGGCATCAGCACAGGCAAGGTCAGTTTTAGCATGGTTTTTACAGCTGGATGCCCTTCCAAACACTAACTACTTTACAGTGTGAACTGGATACTTTTTAGCACCAGCACTGGAAGGGTCTGTCTCCTTGAGCTTCCTCACTGGCAATGGTATTTCTGATTTTCTGTCCATGATCACTCTGATGACTGTTCAGTCCTGTTGCAGATCTTCATAGTTTGAAGCCTAGATGTCAGGCAAAAGTTGTGACTTGGTTGATCAGGTCACTTTGTAGAATGAGATGTTCTCCAATCAAAGTCTCAAATGTTTTTTGACTTGAAGTTGAACCTTCTCATTAGGTCTTCACGTCTTGCCATTTTTCCATCAGCTTGGCACCTCTAGTGGATGAAATGACAAATGAGGTCACCATTTAAAGACATGTGAATTTCACTGAATTCTAGTGATAAATGATTGTACAGCCTAAGTACCATTCTCTCAGTCTCTGGATTAGTACCTAGGTACAGGCCAAAGTGAGATGACCAGTAATCACATGAAACCACAGCATCCTTCTAGGAAAGGGACGTTGATATGTGTTGAGCACAGGTATAGATATGTGGTAAGAATTTTGCTTCCTAACCACATGGTTCTAGGTTCAGTCCCACTGTGTGACACCTTGGTCAAGTATCTTCTACTGTAGCCTCAAGCTGACCAAAGCCTAGGGAGTGAATTTGGTAGATGGAAACTGAAAGAAGCCTATCATGTATGTGTGATGTGTGTGGTTCGTAACTTTGCAGTTTGGCATAAGAGGCCAAGAGAATAAGTACGAGGCTTTAAAAAAATAAGTTCTGGGGTCAATCCATTTGACTAAAATTCTTCAAAGCAGTGTTCCAGTATGGCTGCAGTTTAATGAATGAAACATATGTCTGTCAAACAGTCAATATACAAGGCCTTGTACAAATCATTAGTCATTCTTAAACATCACTCAGTCATTTGATTCCATTTTATGCTATACAAAACATCATTAGTGTCATTGTCTCTAAACTTTCTGAGAATGGCAAAACACAAGGGAAGATGCATTTTATTGATGAAAGCCTCTTAAGACAGATATACCAAATTAGTAGTCTTCATTTATCCTCAAACAGCTTTTACTGAAAAGAATTATGATTAAGGCGTTCTAACCCTGACCATTCTGTCTTCATTTAAACAGTCTATCTAGAGCTAAATCTTTTTTTTTTTCGAAGCTAAATAGATCGTTGCCAGTGCCGATGGACTGGCTCCTGTGCAGGTGACACGTAAAATACACCATTTTGAGCGTGGCTGTCGTCAGTACCCACCTGACTGGCCCTCGTACCGGTGGCACGTAAAAGCACCCACTACACTCTTGGAGTGGTTGGCGTTAGAAAAGACATCCAGCTGTAGAAACTCTGCCAAATCAGATTGGAGCCTGGTGTAGCCATCTGGTCCACCAGTCCTCAGTCAAATCATCCAACCCATGCTAGCATGGAAAGCAGACGTTAAACGACGAAAGGATGTGATGTGAGATTTGGTCTTTATCTCTAGTGGTCAATGAACTATATAGAGGTTCCTTCGTTTGTTACTGGAGCAATTTAGTTTATAAAATTATGGAGAATAAGAATGAATTTCTCCTCATACCTGAAATATAGATCATTAGGTTGTTGATAGCTGAATGAGTAGACAGAGTGATATACAAACAGAAAAGCACATATTTGCATACATTACCTGATAGGAAGTTTGTTGCTATTTTTAACTATCGAAATATTGTTTATAAATGTTTACCAATTTGTGTACACACATAAACATACATAATGAAGCTTACCAGAGAAATGTAAGCTTGATTCTGACCTGGCTTTCTCTTCATTTGGATTTGTTTATCTAAATTATATATACATTCACACACATTATATAAAAAATCAGGCTGTCATTCATTGGATATAAGTCTCCCCCCCTCCCTCTCTCTCTCTCTCTCTCTCTCTTTCTCTCT
>NC_068988.1:54795901-54796589 GCF_001194135.2 Octopus bimaculoides
TCTCTCTCTCTCTCTCTCTCTCTCTCTCTCTCTCTCTCTCTCTCTCTCTCTCTCTCTCTCTCTCTGTGTGTGCAAGATACCAACCATGAAGTGATAGAGCTTTGGATAAGATTACAGAGTGTTTCCGTATTATTGAAGGCTATCTCAGATGGGAGATAAAACATGTCTTTTATTACATATGATAATAATGCTTGGCAACTAGCACTGGATCAGAGATATAACTTCTAATAACCAGCAGTTTTTCAGAAGGTTTAATGTGTATGTTTGTGTCGGAGGTGTCTTTCTCTCTGTCTCTCATCCGCTTGTCAAGTATTACAGAGCTGTCTCTGTTTATCTTGAAGTTCTAAAGAATATTTTTTTTTTCACCAACACCCTTACTCTCTATGTTAACTGGACCTTATGGGAGTTGGGTAGTTTTTAGTAGAGGGTAAGTTGATATTCTCTCTTTCCTCTTTGTCACTTTCCTCATGTAGACACATATTCATACATCTGTATCTATGTTCGTTTGTTACTCATACATACGTAGAAATTACACAAAGATCACACCCTGATAGTGAGTCTTACCTTAATGATAACAAGACTAAATCTTTTACATTTTTGTTGCTTTCTGTATGTGTGTGTGTATATATGTATATATATATATGTGTGTGTATGTATGTATATGTATATATATATATATATATATATA
>NC_068988.1:54796763-54810822 GCF_001194135.2 Octopus bimaculoides
GTATGCATAGGGTACAGATCTAGTACTTAAATCGATTAGACTATAAGCTCTTTCTATTTTTGCCTGTATTGTTTTTCTCTCAATCATAAACTGCAGCCCCGACCCTTCTTTATTAGAAGCTATGATTCTTATTTCTTTACTGCCCACAAGGGGCTACACATAGAGGGGACAAACAAGGACAGACAAACGGATTGAGTTGATGATATCAACTTCAGTGTGTAACTGGTACTTATTTAATCGACCCCAAAAGGATGAAAGGCAAAATCATCCTCGGTGGAATTTGAACTCAGAACGCTAAGCATTTCGCCTGGCTAACATTTCTGCCAGTTCGCCACCTTAGAAGCTATGATTCTAGCACTTTATTATTATCATTCTTTCAACTCGGGATTTTGTTGGAATTCCTGAAGTCTTGTATGCAATGCAGGTTTGCTACCTGCAGCCTACAGTACCTTACTATCTGTTCTTTTCAACTATCTAATACTTTCCTGATGATTCTGGCCATGCCAAGGAGGCAAACCTTTTGTTACATTTCTACTGAGCACTATTCCCATTTCCTTTATATTCTTCTTGATGCCTCTTAATACTGTCCTCAAGCACCCAGCAACAATTGGCACTATCTTCACCGTCTTCATTTTCCAAAGTCAAGCTATCTTGCATTTAAGAGAGTTCTGTATGTCTATTTTTCGCCTTCTTTCTTGACTGTTCATGTGTCAAAAGGGGTACACAACATCAATTATATAGCACATGTGATTCACCTTGTCCACCACCACTAGGTTTGTTTATTACTGTTATAGCCTATGATGTGAACTGCCAAGTCCAACTACATTACAGTATTAAAAAGTTCATCCTCAAAAAATATAATGATGAATTAATCATCCCCATGCACTTTGTAAATGGAAGAAATAAGATTCATTGACACCATACTTGGCTCACAACAGCAAAACTTCCACCATCACGTATTTTTACTTTTTTTTTTTGTTTAATCATCTCTACCTTTCCCTGTAGAGAATACATGTGTCTGTGCCATTTATTATGATCAAATGCCTTCATATTTGTTTTCTGTTCACCAGTCTAATGATGGTGGGTATAAGTACATAAATTCATATAAAAAAAAATACATAGCCTTGCAGCATAGTCATGTAAACACAAGCAATAGTCAGTGCATTCTGGCTTGCTGAGCATTGTGGGTGGTCACTAGGCTGTGTTTTTGTTGTACAAGTAGAATTTTTCTCAGTGTATCTAGAACCAAATTATGCAATATGTCCTTCCTTTCTTTTAAGAATAAAGGATGTTATTTGAGAGAGATTGGCTGCTGTGTAGAGTCTCTTTAAGCTTTGTTTAGAGAGTACGTAAGATATAGGACTACTGCATTTGTTATTGGCATGAGCTACACCTGTCTTTCTGTTTTGTTTATAGATGAAATATAAAATATAAGTAGGTGTTTATATCCTTCTAATTGAAACTTGATGAGACTATTTAGAGGGAAAAACCTGGATTATATTCAGTAATCAAATATTCAATCTATGGCATGCTGTAATCTTTGTTGTTGCTCTAAATATGCTGGTTTCCATCCAAAGAGTTGCCATTCCCAATTTTCCCCTTATTTCTTCAGTTATCATCATTTTCTTCTTCAATCTTTCTGCAGCTATTCAATTAATTTGTTGATCACATATCTACATCCCTGCTGTGAGGGTAATCTCCTGCCCATGCTTGCTTTATAGTTTAATTTAGATTGGGATCTAAGTAGACCCCAAAGCTTAGGCTTGCTATGGTTATTATACTTGTCCATCTCTGTCAAAGCAGGAACCATTTAATACATATTTTCAAGTTGTGAATGAATTTTGGAACACTTATTTTATTGACTCTGGAGAAATAAATGACAAAGCTGAACTTGTCAGATTTTGAACTCAGTTCTGCAAAGTATCATGCTGGATACAAATTCACTTTCTTATGTCGATCATCTTTACTGACAGGACATCTGTATAGAATAATGCCAACCACTTGTCAGAAGATAAGCCAAAAGCAAGCCAAAAGACAGATAGGGGATGGGGAAGCAGTTTTTAATCTCTAATTCTGTGTGTTACAAAAATAAAGAAGGATTTTATTCTATTTCATTGCCAATCTGTTAGTCATTTAGTTGACCCCACCCCTGTAAGAGAATAAAGAATGGTACAGAACTACATTATTTACAGTTTACTTGTGGGTTGTTGATAACTGTATTGCACAAGTCTTAGAACACCTCTCCCTCTGTTCCCTCTCATCTGGTTTTACTTAGTGAATCATACAAAATACTAATAAGTAGTAGAAGGTGATGAAAGCATTATATAAGGGGGCATTCTTCTAACCTTCATGGAATTTTATTATTTCTTTCTTTTCCTGTTGTATTTTAGATTGTGGGATGCATAGAGATGTGTGTGGAGGTGTTGTTGTTATTTTCTCTTGTGTCTTCGTAGAAAGATAAAATATCTTATAATTATGTTTCTTAGTTGAGCAGCAAGGAACCGTTTTGAGCTATAATTACATCATAGATCGTCCGATAACACAGTAGTTGAGGCTCGATATAAATAGAAGTGAGGTAGATGTTTGTTTACTAGCATTCACCTTCAACCATGGTGACATTTTGCATCCTAAAACCTCAAGTTCTGTCTACATCTTGTTACTCAGATATATCACATCAGATCTGTTTAAAACCATTGAACTTTCCTCGTACATAAACAAAATGAAACACCAACAGTTGGGCAATTGCTGGCAGTTCTATTAGGAGACTTAACCAATGACATTACAATCTTCAGTGTGAATATATTCAGATATATGTCAATGGCAGATTGACAAAATCTGTAGAACATTGAACTGAATACTTTGCAGTATTTAGTTACAATCTCTTACATTCTGAGTTCGAATCTGGCTACAATGTCAATAAAATATAATATTAAGTATTATGACCAATATAATTGATTATTTGCAACTGTTGTGTGATGTCTAGACTAGGGTACTCACAAACACACAAACATTTTCTTACACAACAGGCTTCTTTCAGTTTCCATATTCCAAATCTACTCACAAGGCTTTGGTTGGCCCAGGGTTATACTAGAAGACATTTGCCCAGTGTGCCACACACCATGGGACTGAACCCAAGGCCTACATGATTGGGAAGCAAACTTCTTAACCACACAGCCATGTCTATTTTTATATGTGTGTGCATGTAATAAGTTCTTTGTTTGGGGCCTTGTAGGAAAAATTTAGTTCCCAGCTAAACAGTCATGGAAGTTTGCAGTGTGTTCTTGTTGATAACATTATCTTGTCCACTGCAGTTGTCAAGATGCCATTCAAATTGACATTTATCAGGTTGTTAAAATTTGATGATACCCTTTGTTTCCTATGCTATGACCTGTATTGAAATACCAAATATGTTATAGATATTTTCCTTAAAAAGTGTATCAACTATGAACTATTATGACTGGAACATTGTGGGACTACTATAGCTTTTATATTCTATCTATTACACTACTTCAGGATATAAACTTCCATTACTTAGGTTATTCTATCTATTGTCCAATTTGTCCTTCACACCACCACCACCACCACCAACTACCCCCTCACATTGCATTGAGGAATGGTCAAGGGACGTTACTCTGCTTGCCCTCTGTGATACCCACTGATGTTAACACAGACAGAAGTACACTTTAGTTAACTAGTTAACTCTTTGCCTTTTCTGCTGCCCCCATAGATATTTGTTCCTCTTAGCTTACTGGATGATATCCTTATAAAAAAAACTTCTCTACAAATATTATTCTGCTCTTAAAATTCCTGTTGTGTTGCCAAGCCAAAGTCACTTCTAATAATAATAATCATGAAATTATTGTGTATAGTGCTTAGGTGCACTACAGCTCATCTTGAAGAAGGTTTAATTGCTATTTCTAGCTCATAAAGTGTCCATTGGCCTCACTCTGTGCATCCACTATATCTTTTTATATGGCTGTCAGAACAACTTCTGCTCATTTGAACTTAAAGATTACTCTACTTACTTGTCTCACCCCAGTCACTTCAACTCAATGCACTTCCATCATCTACCATGCTAGGCTCTTTCATCAATGCTTCTTTCTCAACTCTGCACCCCCTCTCAAACTTCTTCTCTGGGCATTCCCCTTACCTATTGACCTCAAGTAATTCAAGATAAAATACTGGTCACACTATTTCTTTCCCCTCCACATACACACAGTTACCACAATCCTTCAATATGTGAGTATAAAATCTCAGGCTTCTACCGACCCTCCTCTTTGTAAGAATTAGAAGAATGTTATCACTACTGATTTACAAAAGCACAGGCTTCTTTTGTCTGATTTAGACACACACACACACACAAAAAAAAAAAAAAAACTGACTGTTAACTATTACATACCATAATTAATTTCAGTTTAAATCTCTGGTGTCTATTTTAGCATATTTGTTATCTCTACCTGTAACTGTTTTTCTGTTATACTAATGCTGTTATATTACTGAAGATTGTCTAATTCAGTCCATTTGTGCTATATTTCCAACGAGTTCTTTTCAGTCTGTTTCTTATTTTCATTCTATTTAGAAGCTTTTCCAAGTCTTTTTACAACTTTTGTGGACTACACTCTCTGAGAGTGGTTGGCGTTAGGAAGGGCATCCAGCTGTAGAAACTCTGCCAAATCAGATTGGAGCCTGGTGTAGCCATCTGGTTCACCAGTCCTCAGTCAAATCGTCCAACCCATGCTAGCATGGAAAGCAGATGTTAAACGATGATGATGATGAAGTATCTATGTATCTAGGAAATATACTTGTCTGGACGATATCTTCTTGATCTACTGTATAAAATAATGAAAAACAGCACTGCTGCAAGGGTTCTGAAATCAGTTTCTAACTTATATTCTAGAATAGTGAGGGTACAAGCTACAGCTGCATTTTTTGTGGTTTCTTTTCGAAATGTGTCAAGTGAGTCTTATGTGTGTATAGTTAATGTTTTTAGGCAGATATCAAAGAGGATTGTCAGTAGGCCTTTGAGCAGGGGTGGAGGAACTTTTTAGCATGGCAGGTAAAAATTTTCAAAGGAAAAGGTCCACAGGCGCATCACAAGTTCTAACTCTTATATCTGTGCAAATCTTGTATATATCAAATTTGATACACATTAATAAAGATAAGTTTAACATGTTAAATTAACATGTAACATTTTCATTACTGCTGGCTCTGAATTTAGGATGTTTATATTACTTATGAGGTATTCTATATTTTTCTGCTAGAGAGTAGTTGGGTTTCAAGGTACAAACCTAGCAATATGTGTTTTATAGTGATAACAAAATTTCCCTTCAAATAGCAAATACCGGATGATTTCTGTTCAAGTTTAACCGTTTTAAGTTGTAGTGGAAATGCAACCTTTGTCGCAAATAAGCATACAAATATTGTATAAATTTTATAATCGAAAAATTTACTATAGTTTGTACATATGAGTATATCAGCCTGTGGGTACAATAAAGTGGACTCGCAGGCAGGGGTTTCCCCACCCCTACCTTAGAGAGTGTGACTTGAAGTTAAGTATATGTGTGTGTGTGTATAGTTGACAACAACATCAGATAAACTGCTAATGTGGGACCATTATTACAATACATTATGATCCATATCTGTATCTGACGTGCTGCTTAAGTTTGACAATTTCTGTCAATTGAATGTCATAACAATAGTTTCACATTTTGTCTGTGCAGCATACTGCACATGGTGCCATTGGATTGGTGTTGGCTTATGCAATGATGATGCAACTGCACTAGCTTAAACCATTTTCAGTGTTGGTGTTCAACATCCTGTCTGGTTAAAATAACGAAAGGACAAATCTGTGAGTGAAACATAAAAAAATGTAGCATCTATTGTAAGCAATTATTCAATTTTCCATTTTCTATTGTTTGTAGTTTTTGTCAGTGTTTGCTTCTTTGATCTGTAGTGCCTCTTACTCTCTACAAATGTCAGCCTATGTATTAGTTTTGAAAACTCTCTTTTTCCCTTTCTCTTGTTGAATGTCACCAATCTAATTTTCCAAATATCACTTTCCAAAACAGTATGAAATGTCTTTCCCATGATGCTTTTATTTTTTTATTTTTTGCTTAAAATTTTGAGTTTTTATTTATTTATTGTTAAATAACCAGTCATTTAATTCTTGAATTTATATTGCAATTTATTTGACATGAGATTCTAAACTGAAATGAAGAGAAATTGCCAAAAAAGAATGAGCGGGGTGTAGTTATTTTGTGTGATTGCATTACTGTGATATATCTACCCTACTCTAGGTCTCTTTTCCCTGCTGACTCACCCATTAAATTGGTGGATTTTGTTTTCTCTGGTGATCGGTAAAAATTGTTGTTCAACCCAAGTCAGCTCTGGAAAAGGTACACAATCAAAGACATAACTAGGATAGATTATTTGTGTGTATTTTCTGTCAGTATTACTTTCTTTCTAGTATCTTTAGTCAACTTTCACTGTTCAGTTTTAGTCTTGACTTTTCTGAATTCAATATTAAATCGTCTAAGTTATTGGAGTGACAGTTGAGGTTGAAGAATGCCAAGAGAAGATAACCACTAAGCTTAATGTAAACTCGAAATGATCGTTGGGATTTATCTCCCTTGGTTCTGGACTACATTATTTTCTATTAATTTCTGAACTAAATGTCTAGGAAACCCAAGTATTGTATCAATGTTTGTCCACTTGTGTGTGTAGTTGTCTCATTATTGATTGATGACCCCTTTGTCTATATTACCTGATTTCTAAAAATATATATGAATAAAATTTGGGGTGTATAGACCTCAATATTTACTGTTTTTTTGAGGTTCTTTTGTGATCCTTATAGAGTATCAATGTAACTTAAATACAAAAGTTTTTCTTATTTAGCTCCCAGG
Source organism: Octopus bimaculoides (assembly GCF_001194135.2). Lineage (NCBI taxonomy): Eukaryota > Metazoa > Mollusca > Cephalopoda > Octopoda > Octopodidae > Octopus > Octopus bimaculoides. The sequence goes on from NC_068988.1 coordinate 54,803,666, forward strand.
TCAGTCACAATCCTGTAGGGTTATGATAAAAAGCATTCCATCCAGGATCGGGTTTTTTTTTTTTTTAAGTAGTATATCTAAGAGTACATTATCCAATGTGCCCTTTTATGAAACAGTAGGGTAAGATTCAAGGGCAATGTTACTGTTGTTTCTAACAGATCAAGTGATAATTTAAAAAGCTCCCTAGTTCAAAATTCTGTTCACGTGTACAAATTCTGTCCTAGTATCTGCCTCTCACTCTCTAATTAGAGTAGAACTAATATTATCTGTATAGTACTTATCTGTAATAGTGTCCTCTCCTGTAGCTGTGTTGTAATTATTAAGTGTTATGTTGTTCTTATCCTTTTCATCAGCACAGTTATTCTCTATACCACTAGTATTGATATCCTTTTGCACTTGTCCTGCTGCCACCATGTACAATATCCTTTGTAGAATTGTGATTTATTCAACCTTTAAATGTTTCAATATCCTTTCTACTTAATTAAGCTTTTCATATCAACATTATGCTTCCTAGTGGTTTACTGCTATCTTTGAAGAATATTTCAATGAAAACCATTCAACAAGCCTTCTCTGTAAACCAGAGTTCTTTCCAATCTACTTCGTATTCTCAGTGTTCTATTGCAACAACTTTTGCCACTCTGCAAAACACATCCACACACACATAGACTTATATCATTTCATATACTACTTCGGTTTTCACTATCCCCTGTTATCAACATCATATCTGTTTGGAAAATTACACAATACCAACCTATTTACACTATTATCTCAATGGTATTCTGTACTTTCTTTGCTGGCATCATCAAACCTAGGTTGTTTTTGTTTCTGATATCATCCTTCATTAGTAACATTTCATAATTCTTTGCCAAGATTTTATTTCATGGCTCACTTAATTTGACTTTATTTTCTTTTACTCTATTTGTTTTTTTCTTTCTTTCTTTACATATAAAAATCTCATCCCCATCATTATATTTTTATTTTCTCTTGATTTACTTTTGTTTTTTGTTGTTGGTTGTTTTTTTACTTTATCAGTATCAACTTCATTTTTGTTTTGTATATTACAATAAAACTAATATCTTATGACTTTCAAGTTCTCTGATCATTAATTTGGTTTTATACTACTTTGCAGACCCAGGTGCCAAAAGAACAGCCACTGGAGGTTAGAGAAATAGAAGAAGACCGCATTTCTTTACGACCCATTGGTCCAGGTGTTCAAACCCTTGAACCAGATTCAATGTCCACTCTTGGTCGCCCAACTACACCAGCTTTCCCTGTCAGCCCAGCATCAAGTGTCGGTGAGTCTTCGTTTCTTGCTTATCAGTTTGTTGGATTTTTGCTTACTTTCACTTCATAATGAAATTAAAAATAATAATGTTCATGAGTTTATTATACACACAGCTCCAGTGCACTACAATAATGCTGATTGATGACAATCATTATTCTCTTTTTTAATATATACACATGCATGCATAATATGTCTGTATGTGTATACACACACACACACACACATATATATATATGAAATATAATAATGATATATAATGAGCTTATTGTATACAGTCCTCAGGTGCACTACATACAACTCATCAGAAAAAGTAAGTCAAAAATGCATGTACAGTACATAGAATAAGTGAACAATGAATGAGTTATTCCTGAATAAAGGATAATATTCTACAGAAAAATGCTTTGATATGTCAAAGTATGTAGCAGTATTCCTGCTACCATTCCTTCTGAGTGTGTGTCTTATGTTTATGAAATAGCAACAGTCACCTCTTCATCTGTTGCCTCATCATTTACCCATTCTGCCAAATCACTTCATTTACATTCTTTTTTTTTCAAAGGTAACATGTTTTCCCTCATAACAAACATGCAATGTCTCATCTAGTCTGCCTCATACATGTTTGGTATTTTGTCTATTTTGAGAATAATTGTCTGCGTGGTGGGAATTTGAGCCATAATTTGTGTCTGGGTTTCTGAAAGATAAAACAGTTCAGGGCTGTTTGTTCAGGGGCTTAAGTCTGATGTAAAAAAGAAAAGAAAAGAAAAAGAAACAGAAAAAGATTGAGAATAGCATAACAAATGGACCATAATTCTTAAAATGTGGTTTATATGAAATTCTCGCTGTAATAATAATGATAATAATAATAATAATAAAAACAATATCAATAATAATAGTAATAATAATAATAAAAACAAAAGAATAATAATAATGATGATAAAGATAATGATGATAATTACAGCCTTAACTTAACAGTTAAATTGAGATGATTATGTTGTAACCAAAGGTAACAGTGAAATAGTAGAAGTGATATCAAAAAGAATACTAATTAATCCTAGGTAGGAATAGCAGTAATAATAATAATTATGATAATAATAATAATAATAATAATAATAATAATAATATAACAACAACCACAACAGTAATGATCACAAAAATCAGTTGAACAACAAACAGCAACAATGGTTTTAACTAGTTAACCTGAGCATGACGGAATGATATTTGAAACCACAACCCTGGTGATTGTATTGCTTACTAGTCCTTACCTCCCTTCACCTCAGATCTCCCTTGTTTTTCTGTGTGTGTGTGTGCGTTTTTCCAGTTACTTTACTGTCCATCACTGTTATGTTTTTAGTATTTGTTTTTATCACCACTGCACTCAAACCAGTTGTTTTGTTATTTTTTTACTGTTATTTTTTATACTGTCTTGACTCTCCTTCACCTACTCATGCATGTCTCATGTTTATTTGCTGGTTCACCTTCATGAACCATATGTGTACTTTCCATGTTTTAATGTGATTACTTCTTTCATTCCTTTTTCTTCCTTCCTGTCTTTCTTTTTCTTTCTTTCCTTCCTTTATTGTTTCGTTTTAATTTTTGTGTAGTTGTAGTAATGTTTTCCTTGTAGTTTGTAGCTGACTTTTTTTCAATGATTATTTTCTCAATTTTTTTTTTCTTTTTCTTATTAAAGCATGTTTAGTCACATGAATGTTATTTTTTCTACACTTGTTTCCTATATTTTAGCAACCCCTCCTTTCCCAGTGTCACCTGGTACGCCTTACGTCAACCCAAGTAGTCCTTTTGGCCATTCTAATTACCATTTTAGGTCTCGTGGCCATTCAGGTAAACAACATTTGTCATCTTCATGACACCTGCTTTGTCTCCTCTCTTTTGGAAATGACATGGCCTTACTTCCATAACTCTCTCAACTTCCAAACAAACCTTTGCCTCATGGTATTGATCTACGGCTTCTTGCACATTTCCTTGCACAGTTTTGCTTAGTGTTGCTAATCTGTTTATTTACCTTACCACTTGCTGTCGTTTTTGTTGCTTAACTCTTGCTATTTCCTGCAATCAGCTAACTTTTTGTTTTCATCACCTTATCAATATAGTGAGAGAAGACCAACAAGATGAGCGAGGCAGAATGCCAGCAATGTGAGACTTGTGAGTCTGTTGTGTTGTTTATGGTGTTTTCGTGGTGCCGACCAAATTTTGGCAAAATAGGGACTGTGGTTAGCTCTGTTGTCTGATGTATGCATGTGTGTTTGTAGGTGAATAGGGAAATGTGTGTTTGTGTCACTGTATGTTGTGTAAGTGTATGCATATTTGCACTGCATTTGAGTATATTTATAAAAGGTATATGTCACACCTGTCCATCTCATGCAAGCATGGAAAAGCACATGTTGTGATGATAAAGATGTGTGTTAGGACATGTATTTATACATTTGTTTGGTTGTATGCCTGTGTGCATAATAATATATACATTTGTGTGTGATACTGTGTATATATGTGTTTCTGATGTATGTGTGCTCATACAAATATATGCAACTCTAATATCAAGTCTGTACATCTATCATGAGACTAATCAATATTGCAATATAGTTTATTATCTGGATCTGAGATGTTATAAGTTTACATGCAAATTTATGCATGAATATATTTGTATCTGTGTACATGTGCACAAGTTTGTATGTTTGTATTGTTGAGATGCAGCATTAAAGTGTTGTGTGTGTATGTGTGTTGCTTGTTGAGACTTAGTGGTAAAGAAGATATATACTGTGTCTCACTATACATTTGTATTAACAGAACCTCTCCCTCCATTAATACTAGGAAGCTTCTAAGAAGTATTTAGACTCATGACAATATAGTTGTGTGTGTCATTTAATGCTCTGCAAGTCACTGACAATTTTTTTTTTTTTTTAAATGTCCATGTTTTGACAATGGATTTTTTCTTTTGGTTAAATCATTTTTGAAAAGTTTGTGGATTGAAGCATCATGTCAGTGCCACATAAAAGCCCCTGTGCTGGTGCCATGTATAAAACACTCATGCTAGTGCCCATATATCTCACCTGTGTAGGTGTCACATATGAAGCACCCATGTCAATGTCATGTAAAAAGTACCCAGTCCACTCTGTAAAGTGGCTGGCATTAGGAAAGATATCCAATTGCAGAAACCATGCTAAAACAGACAATTGGAGTCTGGACTCTTCCCAGCTGGCTAGCTCCATGTCAAACCATCCAACCCATGCCAGCATGGAAAATGGACATTAAATGATGATGATGATAGTTTATGTACATCGATGTTGAACTAAATATTTTTAGGAGTGAGTTTTCATTATAGACCAGCCTTCTATCACAATGAGCAAAGTTTTGTTATACATAATCCACCAAAGTCATAGATCTAGTTCAAATTTCTTGTTGGCGTCAAGGCTACATGATTCTTTATCTATATATTTTGTGGCTCCATAATTGAAGCCCTGGTCTTATCTCAATGTGAAGTAGAGCAGAAATTACATAACCATATCATTCTTATTTACAAGATTCAAATCTCATTCTCCAACTCCTGCTGATATCCCTAATTGTTTTTCTACAGTCTAATAAATAAACCATACCAAAACAGACCCACAAGTATGGTGGAGGCTCCTGCCTGGCCAGCTCCTGTCAAACCATCCAACCTATACCAGCATGATGATGAGATACACACACACATCTATACATTTATTATTCTTTAACAAGAATATTATAAAATATTATTAACAGCAACTCTGAAGTTTTGGACTGTCAACAAAGACCTAATTGGTTGATACTTCAAAGTTGCTGTCAACAACATTCTTGTATAAAAATAATAAATCCATATTCTACAACAGTAGAGAGTAAACCATCAGATTAACTTTAAATTGTTATTATAACTGAACATAAAAACAAACATTAACTCAATATATTTCCATATATATATATATATATATATATATATATATATATATATCCGTATTTATGCATGTGTATATATCCGTATGTATACGTGTGTGTGTGTGTGTTAGTGAATCCAAACAAAGAAGAACAAACAAGAAAACACAACAACGCAAGGATGTAGTATAAGTACTGTATTATCAGGCACTTAGGAAAGGAAAGAAAGAAAATTTTACATTTCGAGCAAAGCTCTTCTTCAGAAATAGAGGAAAGTCCAAAAGAAGGGAAGACAGAGGAAGAAAATCGCCAATGATACACATGTGGTTACATTTTGAAATATATATATATGTCTGATGCCACTGCCCTCATTTGCACTTCCTGCTGTGAAGTTGGTTCATCGTGACTCTTGACAGTAAGAGATCTAGTTTCGTTTTGGGGACACTTACATCCACCCTATGCAGATCTCTCAGGTACTTCAGGAGGATATTAAAGAGCTGTGGTGCTTTAAAACCCAGGCCGTTGCAATATTTTGTCCTATATTTTGATGGCAAAGTTGGAATCTTTAGCACTATGCAGTGGCGCCCTGTTCTAACAGAATGCAAGTGTCAGAAATAATTTTTAAAATTCCATTCTGGAGATTTTCTGCTTAAAATTGCAGAGAGGTTAAATGTATCACACGAACTCATTAAGAAGCTCAATATTTGGGTTCTACATAAACTGAAAGAGATTCACTTCAAACAATAAATCATTATTTGTGATATGTATCTCAAATGCAATGAAATCGACCTTTTTTTTTAAACACATCATCACTGGTGATAAAAAATGGATTGTCTACAATAACATCAATCGAAAACACTCATGGTCCAAGCGTAATGAACCAGTACAAACTACATCGAAAGCTGAGTTGCATCAAAAAAGCTCATGCTGTCAATTTGGTGGGATTACAAAGGTGTTGTGTATTTTGAGCTGCTTCTAAGGAACGAAACAATCAATTCAGATATTTACTGTATGAAACTAGGGGAAGCAATCAAAGGAAAATGGCTAGAATTGGCAAATCATACTGGAATCGTATTCTACCATGACAATCCTAGACCACACACATCTTTGCTAACTTGTGAAAAATTATTGGAACTTGCACCATCAGATTACCATTTATTTAGAAGTTTGCAAAATTCTTTGAATGATAAAACTTTCAATAATGATGATGACTGGAACTCGCACTTGCTTCAGTTTTTGGCTGATGAAGACCAGAAGTTCTATGAGCACTGAATCATGAAGTTGCCAGAAAGATGGCAAAAGTCATTGAACAAAATGGAAAATATATAATTGATTAAAGTTCATTCTTTCTATGAAAAAAAAAATGACTTATTTCCCACTAAAAAATCGAAATTACTTTCTTGCCAACTCAATGTGTGTGTGTAATATGTATGTGTGTGTGTGTTCAAGCATATTGCAGCTACAACTTGAGCTAAGCCTTTTGGGTGAAATTGAGTAGATGGAAACTATAAGGAAGCCTCTCTTTGTTGAACTTGTATTTTGAAAGAGTTCCTCTGTCACACAATGTGCTACACTGATCACGCCTGATAATTATTCAAAAGTGTATGTGTGTGCGTATGCGAGTATGTAGAAACTCCGCTACTTAATATGAATATGAGTAGATAGTTCCGATTTGTGAACAAAGATGAATAGTCATCATTGAAACCTTTGGGGGAATCCATTTAGCACTTAATTTTGTATGAGTGCACGTGTGTGTGTGTGTGTGTGTGTGTGTGTTACACTACTGTCTTTGTTTGAGGTCAGTTTTGTGTAGGTTTCATTTAGGTACTTTGTATCTTTTGGTTATTTTCCTAAGTATCTTATAGCTTTTACTTGTTTCAGTCATTTGACTGCAACCATGCTGGGGCACTGCCTTGAAGAGTTTTTCATTGAACAAATTGACCCCAGGACTTATTCTTTTATAAGCCTGGTA
>NC_068988.1:54811005-54818592 GCF_001194135.2 Octopus bimaculoides
ATATATATATATATATATACATACATACACAGACACACACACACTCTGGGCTTCTTTCAGTGTCTGTCTACCAAATCCACTCAAGGCTTTGGTTGACCCAGGCTATAGTAGATGACACTTGCCCAAGTTGTCACACTGTGTGACTGAACCCAGAACCATGTGATTGGGAAGCAAGCTTCTTACCACACAGCCATACCTTTTCAAGTTATTATCTGCCACTGCAACCTATCTACTGAAGTTTCCTGGCCTTGTGTTTAGGGTGTTGCACTCATGATCGTAAGCACATGGTTTTGATTCCGGGACTAGGTGATGTAATGTGTTGCTCCAGTCCACTCAGCTGTAAATAAAATGGGTTCCAACAACAGCTGGGAAATTATCTCCGTGGTGGACCAACATCCCTTTCGAGTTGGGTGCTGTAATCTCTGTCACTTATACAACCTTAGAAACCGGGTTAAAACTCCAATGTTACGAATCCTAGGGCACGTGATGGGCCTAACAACCTATTTGCTACACTGTACATAGACACTTTAACAAACCTGGTCTATGTATAGAAGCAGGAAAGTGAAATACACTTCAGAAATTTCGCTTTATATATTGACCACTTTCCCATTTCTCTCTTTCATTTTTAATAAGAAAAGCTCCATTGTTGTTCGTAGAGGAAAACCCAGTGAGAAGAGGTTTATGCTTGTTCATCTGACAAATATAGGAATTGCTGTTTATGAAGAGTACTACTCCCACACTGGCTGCAGAAAGTGGTGGTGGTGTGGAGATGTTTAATTGCTGTTATTTACCTTGCTGCCTCAAGTGACATTTCAAAACACAAATGATGGAGAAATTTTCCAGCGATCTCATATTTTCACTTAATCAGTTACAGACTTATATACATACATGCATGTATATGTATAAATGTATGCATGTGTGTGTGTGTGTGTATATATATATATATATACACACACACATACACATACACATACATATATACATACACACAAACACACACATACAAATGAGTGGACAAATGAAAGAAAAGGGCACTGAACACATTTAGTGGGAGTTACATGTATTACTTAAAACAGTTTGATTTGGTTCCATGGAAATAATATATATAAATGCATATATGTGTGTGTGTGTGTGTATATATATATATATATATACACACACACACATACATATATATATGTACGCAGGCATATTCATGTGCATAGATTTATGTTATGGGTATTTGCTTGTGTGTGTGAGAGTGAGTTAGTCTTCTTATTTCTGTGTAGCGAAAAATAATGATTCTGTGGTGTTTATATGCTTCTCTATTGTACTCATTATACTGCACCCAGTTTGTGTATTCAGTTCAAGTATAATACTACACCTGCTTGAGTGGTTTATGTTGCATCACTTCTTATGTAAAACTGTTGACTTGGCTCAGTGTTCTCACTACTGTATGTGTTTATCACCAATGAAACTGCCGTAGTTCTAGGTTGTGGGTTCACATACACACAACTTGCCAACAGCACCTTAAAAAATTTTGAATGTTTTCACTGTAGTACACGTTCCAACTAGGAAGTCTCCAGCACTTACTACCTCAAATACATTCATTAGTGTCACTATAAAAACTTGTATCCCTAAAAGGGGTTTACACACACACCAGTTATCCACATTATACACTTCTAAACTCTGAGCAATCATTCTGTAAATACATCCGACAACTTATTTTACATGCATTTCTACAGCTTTCCTTGCCTATGGGTTTTAGGTCAGCGAACATTCCAAGGTATATTTTTGGTGAGAGGTGAATAGATACCACACAAAGCTCTAATTCATTTTGGTCCAGTAATAGATTACAGAGAATTCTCTGCATTACAGTGTATTATTGGCAATATTTTTGGCCATGTCCTAAATGTAAACCATATAAGGGTAGCATAGTTTTTGTTCAATGGAGCTCTTAAAATATTTAATGATGAAAATACTTCAAGATGAGACAACAGTTGTCTGTTTCTCTCTTTTCTCCTCGTCCCTATTACAAATACATTATTTGTAGTTTAAAATGTTCTTCACTCTTATATACTCAGTTGACCCATGCAGTGGGGAATTGATGACAAGCAAAAAACAGATAACTATTGAAGATGGGTTCCTACTAATAGTTTCCTATTGCAACCCAAATATTTTTACACACACATCCCAGAGACTTTTGGTAACACATCCAGATTCTTTCTAGCCAGTTCAAACTAATAATTCTAATTCTAAATATCTATTAATATCTGAAACAATTGAGAAGAACAAAGCAACATATTAATTGTGGGTTGAAGCTTTGCATGATCGATGCAAGATTAGCATTAATAAACTGTGTTTAATTCACTTAGCTTTACTTAGCAAAAAAAAAAAAAAGAAAGAAAGAAAGGTAATGAAATCATAAGTTTTTTTTATCAGACATTGAACTTTGTGCAGGAGTACACTAGATGGGTTGCAGCACCTAATTCAATATTGTATATATGATATGATATTCTGCATCCAAGATATCCAACTAGAGTGTCTTGATACCAATAATATTGCCAGGTGCTAGAGGGATGGACCATACTGCCTTAATATTTGTTGGCATTCTTCCAGTCTGTGATAAAACTCTGAAGTAATTTGAATTCTTAACACAAACAGTCTATTCTTATCAAAATTAATTTAGCTAGGTGAAAGGATGAACTGTTTACGCTTCCTATGATGATGATAACAACAACAACAACAACAACAACAACAATAATAATAATAATAATAATAATAAGGCCAATAATAACAATGTTAGGATTAGCTAGATGCTTTACATAGGTACAAGCGAAGTATTATGTATTCATAGGTAACTAAACTAGCTTTGTCTCTAACTTAAAAAATCAATATAGTAGTAATTAATATTAATGCCAATAATACATGCTTTGAATAATCTAGAGTTGATACCACACATCTGCAATGCAATCTTAATAATTAATATCTATTTAAAACTCATATACCCCCCCCTCTGTCTCATGACTGATTTCTATTTCACTCGTATGTCTATAGTTAATTCATTCCCGTGTTTAATTTTATAACCAATCCCTCCTTCCCACTTGCAGTGCCCACACATATACAAAAAAAAAAAAAAAAAAGAAAACTCAATAGGTAAATACTTTAAATTTTTTTGCATTTTCTTCATTGATTTACCTCTCTGGTAAACCTGTGTAGTCAATGCCCAGATATGTGAACACTTGTAAATAATTACAGAAACTAAATGCACCTGATGTGAATTTATCTTGTTTATTATCACAACATCATTATCATCATCCTCATAATGTTCAATTTCATCTTGAATGTTTCAAACTAACATTTAACTTCAACAAATTATCGTATTCCTGTTTGACAATTTGTGGTTTTCTGTTTTTATCATGTATCATTCTATCACGGTGTGATGTCTTTTCAGATCCTCACAAGGATTATTCCAGTTTATTGGGAATAGGGGTTACACCAGGTCATTGTTTGTCAAATGAAAATCTGTGAAAATGTTTTGATATCTTCACAAGAAATAGCCCTTCTTCTATACTACAAATGTTCTTAAATGGGGCTGTACAATATACTCTATGTATATGTGAACAGCCATGATAAGCATATATGTATATATACAGAGAGAGATAGACAGACAGGCCATATTACAAACAAAAACTGTGTCAATTGAAAAATGTGTTTTTTAAAGCTACATATAGTTTCATATGTGCTTTAGATTGTGAATGTAAACTTGTATGTTCTGTGCCATTGACTGCAGACATAAATAAAATATTAGATATTAAAGAATAAAATTGAAAAGACAGATAACATGGGTGCGCACATGTGCACTTGTGTGTGTGTGTGAAAATGTAGGTGATAAGTTTGATTGAAATTTTAGCCTACACTGTGTGAAAATACCAAAGTAATATCTAAATAGAACTAGTCATCTTACTTCTGCATTAAGTGAACAATTAAGACATTGAGTTTAACAAACTGATTTCATGTTGCTTAGCAGATAACAGTTTTGTTTAGGTGGAGGAAAAAAAGCTCCATTGTTTGTGATGTGGCAGATTTATATTTTATGTTTTTTATTATGAATCTGATGCCTGTTATATTTTGTTTTCTTAGAACATCTGAAAGAGAGACAGAAAAACATATTTAGTGGTTGTTGATGAGAGGGGGACGTGTAAAATTTCATGACTTAATCTAACGTTTATCTAGCCTTGTGGTGTTTCTGTTGAGACGGGGTTCTCATATTAAACTGCATGCCTTGTACTAATGCTTCATTTCATCTCTCTCTCTCTCTGTAACTTCCTGTCTATCTCTTGTGTCTTGCCTGCATCCTTAGTTTTGACTCCAGGTCTGCACTCGGGCTATGCTACCACGATGATCACCCCCAGTGGCACAGTTCTGCTCCAATCTGCCATCACCCCATCTTCTTCCGCTCATTTCACAACTGCCACCACATTAGAAGACAGATCACAACAGCCACCGCCACCGGCACCAACACAAGGCAAATACTATCGACAGTCAGCCCGTTACTCTGACCCTCTCTATGCTTCCATTCCAGAGGTTGCGGAGCCTCACTTGCCAGGTAGACTGATATATGCTTTCTATTGCTGTAATTCTTGTCATTCACAGAGTAACAGACAAGGTTCTTTCTTAATATTCCAATTCGCCATCAGAACCAATTCTGGTTTGCTTTACCCTATCTGTCAAGAAAGCTTCTGATTATTATAACTCTCTGAAACAGCTGCAGATGAAGACTTGCTTTGAAGGCCATCACTTTCCAGTAATATATAAACATTGTAAAGATTCTATTTTTACATAAAGCTTACCAAAAGTTTATTAAACCTGAAGCAAGATGCTGTTATGCTGCTAAACCAAATGGGTTTCTTTTCTTTTTGTTTTATTTTAAAATTTTTTATTTACATTTTGGAACTTCTTGTTGCAAGCTGATGTTTGGGTTAAACTTTCAAAAAATACAGTTTAGTCATGTTTATGGCTACTCACCAGCGTAAACTAATTTATCGTGTTTAGTTTTGGTTCCTGATAACTTTCTTTAAATTGGTCAATTATATTCTGCATGAGTATTCTCTGAGTGAAATCTTACTAAACTGCAGTATTTTCTGGACTGGCACCTTGGTTTTCTGCATGTTGTTTCTTTAACAAGAGTTGTTTTCTTTAACATTATTAATGATTTATTGCAATTTATTATAACGACAGCCAGAAAAAATGTCACCCATTGTAGTAACTACTTAGGGCCTGAACTCCTCACTACAATCTAAACAGTTGTTGCTACCCACTGTGGCAACTTTTAAACTGAGAAGACCACTAGCAAAATAATTACCATGATAATGTAATGAACTGAGATAACAATATCAAGAACATCTACCATCCTGAAATAATCATTGGGCAATATTCATAGTTCACCCTTTATTATTATTTGGGTAAAATCTTTTTAAGTGTTAGTTCCTTCCAGAGTCTGTGACTGGCTGGCAGAATTGTTAGTGTATTGGACAAAATGCTTAGTTGCATTTCTTCTGACTCTGAGTTCAAATCTTGCTGAGATCAGCATTGCCTTTTGTCCTTTAGGGTCAATAAAATAAAATATCAGTCAAGTTCTCAGTTTGATGTAATCAACTTGCCCCCTCCCCTCAAAATCACTGACTTTGTACCAAAATTATAAAGAATATTTATATTATAGAGCCCTTTTCTAAAGTAAGTAGGGCCTTATAATGGTCAAATTTAGGTTTTAAATCAACAAATCTATAAAAAGACCCTCTCTTTTAACATCACAAAATAAAATCTAACCTTTCTATAGATTCAATATGGTCTTATTATTAAAAAGGTTTTGAAGCAATAGGTTCAGGTGTATTCAGGTTATACATCTGGGAATGGAGCCAGACAATGTGTGGGTCTTTACCTAATCAGTTTGTTAACAATGGATAAGAACATTCCTGATTTGATCTTACTTTACTATGAAACACTGGAGTTTTAGAAGGTTCACTTAAGTTGAAACTTAGCCTTTTCTCTGTGATATCATGCTCCTCAAATAACAAGGGGAAGATGACAAACAGAAGGCAAGTCTGAATGTCTGCAATTATTTCACAATGATGGTTGTTATGAAATGGTACTTAGTTTACAGCTGCCTAATTCACCGCTATGATGTTGCCGTAGATCAAAGATATTTTGATATCTATTTTATAAAAATACAGAATACATTTTAATAAAGTTACTTTTTTTGAAAAATAAATGGGGTGCATGAACCAACTGTTTTAATGATTTTCACAGTGCAGGCTCAGCTTGTCTCTTTGAATTTATTTTTGTGTTTAACTTTGAAGTGATTTTGTTAGACTCAAATTCTGATGAAATAATTTTCGTTATTTCACAGTATTTTGCTTAATTTTAAGGTCTTCGATAATTGGACTATATATGTATATGGCTGAGTTGCATCATGAAATCGTACTTTTACACATACAAAATAACAAAGGGGCCAATATATGATTGCTCATCTTATTTGAAAGGGAGGCCAAATCTCCCTTAGATTATTCACCATCTTAAAAATAATGGGAGACATATTAGATAATGTAGTCATTGATACATTCTGAGAGAATAAAAAAAAAAATGTGGATTGGTTATGGTTAGAACATTTCTGTTTTCATCTTTTAAGGGTTTTTTTTTTTTTGCCACAGGTCTGCTTAGTTAAGGCAGATCTGGGGCTAAACAACACCAAAATAACAAATAAGATTAAAAGTTGAAGCCCAAAGGATGGTTTTTGTGAAATAACCTAACAGATGAGGTGCTGGGTATTTAGATCATAGGTTTATGAGTTCATATATGCTGTAGGTCTTTTAATTTTTCTCCTTGGGTAGAGTGTTTGATTAAACGTACGTTGGTTAATTTAACTTGTGAGGGAAAACATATTGAGATGGTATTGCAATAGACTGTTAGCCTATTCATGGAGGTCTTTATCTCCTATCTGTAAATGCTACAGAACTTGGTTTTAAGGTCTGACTTTGATATTCTCACTACTTCATGGCTGATAGAGTTATCATTTATACTGCTCTAATATTTCACTAAATATTATTTTTCATACTGAGTTATACTGTTTTTGCAGTATAATAGAATATTCAGTATATTGTATAATAAACAACATAGCATTACAGTACATTAATAAGTGCTTTACTGTAGTGTAACAATGGCTAGAATTAGGTCATATTATTCTGAAGGTTATTTTTCAAGTGGTTAAATTTAGATATCTTTTGTGGAAGTGATGTTGATATGACCAAAATGCCTTCTCTCCCACTCAGTGTTAAGCAATTAATTATACATATTAAGTGTCCATGGCTAAAACAAACAAAGTATGGCCAATATTGAGCCAGTCGCCACCTATTGACATTAACTTATACCAAGGAGTTTCCAAAATCCACCACTCTTCTGATATCATTTGATATTCTCGTAATTTCTTATGTCTGGCAACTTGGCCCGGCAACAAAGCTCAAAGTTTTAAAACCTTGTCTGGTATTTACTTCAACTCTCTTGAGAAATATCTAAATACATCTTAGTCTATATATATATATATATATATAT
>NC_068988.1:54818639-54825706 GCF_001194135.2 Octopus bimaculoides
CATACATACATACATACATACATACATACATACATACATATGTACGTGTGTGTTTTTTTGTAATTTTAATATTTTCTAACAACTGAAAGATATTAAATTTTTCTTAGTATTTTTGACTTTGTTTTTATGGCTTTGTATTTTTTTCCCATTATTTTGTTTGCCTTAAATAAACTACATTATTTAGTAAACAACAATGTTCTATTTTAATGAAATTATTTGCTAAAAGTTTTCTTAGAATTTAAACTAATTTGTTTATTAACAACAATAATGGCTTTTGAAAATGTCTTAGAATCCATTATTTTTTTTTTTTCTAATAAAGGTTTCAAATGCATGCCGTTTTAAGATATTTGCTTTAAATTTTCTCTTGTGACATGCTGTTGTTGTTTCTGCAGCGGGCAGTCAACTGTCCAGTCCAACTGGTACATTGACCGGCGGTCAAAGTAATCAGTATAACACCTTCGTACAGCAGCAAAATTATCAAACATCCAGCAGTCATCAGCAGCAGTCAACCTTGTCACAGCCCAGCCAGATGGCTCCCCAGCCTGATCAACTCCACTTGCTTCAGCAGCAACAAAAACAACAACAGCTGCAACAACAACAACAGCTGCAACAACAACAACAGCAGCAGCAGTTACAGTATCAACAACAGCTGCAGCAGCAACAACAGCAACAGCTGCAGCAGCAACAACAACAACAGTTGCAGCAGCAGCAACAGTATCAACAACATATGCAACAACAGCAGCAGCATTATCAACAATACTCATCTACAATTGACGGTAGTGCGACTCTACCCCCAGGAAGTTCCCTCCATGTTGACACAAGCTCCAGATCTATGTCTGCCACTTTACCGCGCAGTCCTTCATCTGCTGGAAGGTAAGCAACTTCTTGTTCTTGGATATTCTGTGTTCTTTGTCCATTCTGTTGTTCTTTATAGCTTCTGATCAAACACGTGCCTAAGTGAAGCACAAGTTTCAAAATCAAAATTTTAAATCCAAAGTTTGAAGAAACTCTGGTTTATAAAAATCATTTAGACACATGGTGCAGGCGTGATTGTGTGGCTAAGAAGTTCATTTTGTTTGCAGTCATGTGATTTCAGGTTCAGCACCACTGCACAGCACCTTAGGCAAGTGTCTTCAAATACCTCCTGGCCAACCAATGCTATCTGAGTGAATTTGATGGGTGGAAACTTTATGGAAGCCTGTTGTGTGCGTGGGTGTTTTTATCTCTGTTTGTTCCCCTCCCACTACTTGACAACTGGTGTTAGTTTGTTTGCACCCTGTAACTTAGCAGTTTCAACAGTTGAGTCTGATAGAATAAGTATCAGATTTAAAAAAAATAAGCTCTGGGGTCAATTTGTTCAACAAAAACCCCTTCAAGGTGGTGCCCAAAGCATGGCTGCAGTCCAATGATTGAAACGGAGAGAAGATTTAAAAAAAGGCTTGCAAATATGAAGTATGCTATAGGGAGATGTGAGTTCAGTAGTTGACTACAAAAGCACTGGAGATATTTTTACACCTTAAGTATACATGTGCAAAAGTACCCTCAGTTTGATCTATGTTTAATTAAGGGAAAATTTCAGTTACTTCAGTGACTAATTTCATGTAGATATACATAAGTGTTAACAGTTAAACTGGTGGTTCAAGCTTAGTAGAGAGATTCATAATCACTGTACAGTAACAAGTATTAATACTTAACAATGCTGTACTTACTCCATGATCATTGTATGAATACACAACAAAGACCAATATATTGATTTGTAACAAAGGTAAGCCTACTTCATGAACTCCATACAGAGCAAGAAGAATGATATGGTAGTAGTTATACAGGATTCCATACAATACTTTTGTTGAGCCTGTACAGAATTCTCTTGAGATGGTTGTTGTTAAGTGTATGTAAACATTCAGACATCTGGCATTGATTCAGTTGCAGAAGATTACTCAGTATAGCACCTAACAAAATGCCGTGTGATATTTGCTAATGTCTTTTGTATTCTGAGTTCAAATATCACCCGGGTTAACTTGACTTTTTTTTTTCTCTTCTGGAAATAAGAATAGGGTTGTCTCTATGGTACAGAAGCTTCCTTCCCAACCATGTGGTCTTGGGTTCAGTCCCACTGAATAGCATTTTGGGCATTTTACTATATCTCCAGGCTGACCAAAGTCTTGTGAGTGGATTTGGTAGAGGGAGACTGAAAGAAGCCAGTTGTATGTATGTGTGTGTATATGTGCACCCCTTGTTTAGACATCATTTGATGGTTGTAAATGAGCATCACAGTCATATAAGCAAAGTTGTTCTTTTCCAGTCTTCATTGGAAAACATATCTGGCTTTGGTGAACATTACCTTTTTAGGAAATGTGAGGGTTGGTGTCAGGAAGGGCATCCAGTTGTAGACCATCTGTCTCAACAAATTCCACCTAACCAATGCAAGCATGGAAAAGTGGATGATAAATGATGGTGATGATGATGCTTTCTTAAAGTGTCTGTCAAATCCTGGGATGAGGAGTCAATCTAATTGGCTATACTCCTCCTTCCACAATGTATGGCCTTGTGCCAGTATGGGAAACCATGGTCTGTGAGGTAAACCGTAGCAGCACAAAGTTTAAGTTTGAAGAAGAAGAAATGAAAACTGAGGGTATTTTGTTATATGATAAGATTGACTTGATGAAATGTCATTAGAATGGTGTTGTTGTGTTTTGGTGTGTTGTTGTTATGAAGCTTCAGGTCAGCCTTGATTGAGTAGGCCTGTGGTCAAAAGCATTCCTGTTATGATCATTCTGTCTTTTTGTATATCTAGGACTATATTACGTTATCCAATGGGTCCTTTTTTTTAAAAAAAGTAGGATGTGATTTGAGGGAATTTGGCTACTATTTCTAGGAGGACAAGTGATTGTGTAGAGGTTCCTTTACCAATCAATTAGATTATCATTATCTATCAATTAGATTATCATTATGATTTGATACATTACTGATCACAAAGCCTTTTTCTTCTTCCCTTGACTGAGCCCTTCTCTTCTATTTGAGTTAGAATTCTTTCACTATATCATCTTTCCCATCATAGAGGTCTCTTCTGATCTCTTCAATACCACTTGACAACTGCAGATCCACTGGTTGTCTGTGAATCTTGGATACCAGTCTGTTGGTAGATCATTAAATTGTTTTTATGTTGTTAACATGTCCAAACGTTTGTGAAGAGGCTGAATATGCTACTGCAGCAAGTGAATGGTTGTTACATATCCATGATCCCAGAGGCATTTGGTTATGTGTAAGATGGTCAATGAATTGTGTTGTATTGAATAGACATAAACACCTGAGTTAATGCACTCAAGTGATAAATAGATAATTATTGTTGATGTTGTTGTTTTAATCCAGTAGGTCAGCTCTAAAAGAGGTGTCCTATGGTCAAAAGTAGTGTTAATAGTACCACAGGACTGGTTATAAATCCATATTATTGGTTGAGAATAATGGACAAGGATGATAATGATGAGATCATTGCTCTGATAAATTTTAATTGGGGAACGGAAATATTTACATTCCACCCAAACCATTTCTCTGGATTCTCTCTCGCACACGTACACTACATTTCTCTTTGATCTTCTGTTCTTTACCCTAAAGGGGTGAGTAGTGAGTGATGACTGTCACTAGAATAAATACTGGCCTAGTTTACTACTGTTACAGGTTCCTCTCAGTTTGGAAGGTTTATTTAGGTGGCAATTCAAGACCCTCCTCTACCCCTTGTGCACTTACTCAGTAACTTACACCACTAACAACACACAGCACCACCCAAAAATTGTAACTAGAGTTGAGTCAGTTACCAGGCTGTTATGATTACCTTAAGGGGAAAAAAAGTACACAGATAAACGTACATATTTTATACCTTGTATTTCAGTACATAATATACCTAATAATTTGCCCACACACACTAAGGACGGTGTTCTGACACGGCCCTGTTCTATGCTAGTATCTGACTGAAATAAATATTGGGATCGATGTGACTGACTAAAACCCTTGAAGGTGATGCCTTTCATTCAATGAAACCAATTAAAGTTTGTGTGTGTATGTGAGACAGAGATCCTCACGTGTGTTGTGCGTTCGCTTTCGCCCGTGTGTTTAGGCAGTTACATATTTATATTTATCTCTATCTGAAGGTATGCAGCCTCTCCTCTCTCGACTAAGTTATAAAAATAACACCTACACGGTGCAAATAATGATTTTTGTAAAAATTTACATACACATTTATTAATCTCCAGGATTGAGACGCCGTCTCACCTCTATCAACGCAAAAGAGCTAAGGCGATTGACTGAAAGATTTGTTGTTATGATGGCAGGGGCAGTGGAAGTGTAATGAAATTCAAATTACTATTGGTGGTGTTGGTGCTGGGACTGGCCCTTGTGATGCCAGGTATAATTACAACAGTATGTTTTACCAGCGCTGGCTCATTTAACTTATTCGATGGGGCGGGTAGTTCTGTTGAGTGATGGAAATAGAGATTAGGATTAGAAGTTAACATGCACAGGAGTAGCCAGAATGAGAAAGATAGCTCGACCGCCGGTTGCCCAACGATGGAGTGTGTGCGGCATCTTAACAAGCGCTACTGTATTTTTTTGTACCTACCCTCATATACAGGCCAAAGCAGGGATGGGTAGTAGACACGGGCCTACGGTTTTGAGGGATACCCTCTTAGAAGCAAAGGTAGAGAGATTATTTGGGAAAGAATTATCTTATTTACGAATCTTTATTTTTAATTATAAGTTCATCATATACGCTATACACACACACACACACACTTATATATAACATACTCGTAACCCACACGTAAATCATAAATATCTGACGCTAGTTAATAAAATAATCAATGAGGTATGTGAAACAGGGTTCTATATTTTGCATCTAATTCATGATTACCAACTTTCTCCAGGTCTGCTCACATGGAACTAGTTTTCCACGTATAATAACATCCTTCCTCTTCGTTTTATCTCATCTTTTTCCCATTCCTTTCATTTTCACTCCTCTTCCTCTCTTTCTCTTTCCTGCCATTCAAAGTTTTCTTTCATATATATATTCTTTTTACTTTCTTGATATAAACTTCCCATAAATGTAGATATCCTGCGAACTTCGTTTTTCTTCTTCTTCTTCCTTCTCTTCATTTCCCTCCTCCACAACTTTCCTCCCATTATTTCGTCTCCACACACGCACACACCCGCCTACATGATAGTAAAAGCAGCAAGTGTTTCAGGTTGTTTTTACAAACGGCCCAACACAGCCCTGCTCTTTTTTTTTTTTTTTCTTCGTTCTCGTTTCTCTCTGCTATACTCTTTCTCTTCCCCCCCCTCTCTCTCTCTCTCTCTCTCTCTTTCTCTCCTTCCTTTCTTCTTTCCTTCCTTCCTTCAGCCTCTTTTTTCTCTCTTTTCCCTTTCGCTTCTCATTTCTCACTTTTTCGTCTCTTGTTTCCTATTTCTCATTACTTCCTTCTTCACTTCTACCTTTCTCTCTCTCTCAGTTTTCCACTGCCCTCTTTCCTCACTTCGTATCTGTTTCTCTTTGCCTACCACTCTGTCCTTTTCCCTTTCTATCTCCTTCCCATCATTATAGTCTGCTCTCCCCACCCAGTTATCTAACTTGGACTCTACAGCCCCCCCCTCTCTCTGTTATGACTTCCTTAAAGTTCATGTAGCTACCGTCATCCAGCATCGACCTCGCTAATATTTCAGGTAAAACAAAAAGACAAAGAGGGGGAAAAAAAGGACAAAATAATATATCCCCTTCTTTTTTTATATATTTTTCTTTTCCTTTAAATGTTTGGGTTTCTTGCATGATGATGCTGATTGTGACGATGGTTGATGTTAAGGTGATGATAGTCGGAATTCGAGTAACTTGTTGAAAATATTTTGCATTCTCTTATGTGTATGTATGAATGTATGTATGTGTGTCTTGTGAATGAATAAAGGCGTGTAAAAAGGAAGCTTTAACGAAGTGGTAGCAGCATTGCTGTGAGGGAATGGGAAGAGTAGAGCGACAAGTGCCAGATCGAACTTTTCGTAACTTTTGACGTTTCTGTCTTCATCGTACAACCTTCATCAAGCCGATGGCGACCAGTTGTACACAGTGAGAAATATTCACATTTATAATCCTCTGTCTATTTATTTATCCGTTTACATGACTTATTTATCTACGAATATATATACACATTTACACATGTTTTTTATATTATTAATCGGCAGAGCTTATAGGACGAGAGTGCACTTGATAAGTGTTAACGCACGAAACTCTTGGACCCAAGTCACTCTAACTTCTAGCGATTATTTATTAAAACGTGTGATCATATATATATATGTGTGTGTGTGTGTATTTAACTATGTACCTATTCCCAACCTCTGTCTCGCTAACTAGATCTATATTGAATTTCTCTGCACACTTTGGTTTTATGTTCTGACGAAGCACCCCTCTGGCTTTTTCTTTCTTTTTTTTTTTTTTTGTAATGTTGGTGATGCAGTTTGAGGTGAATTTCCATACGGATTCTAGCAGGTCGAACAACCGCATCAAGAGTTTAGTTTCGAGTGCAGTGTGGTCACAAGCGCGAGACCTCTCTCGCCGTCGCAGTGGATTTGTTCAAACCTTGGGCCATAGATTGGTCTGACCGTTACGTCAACAACAGCTACGTTCTGTCCCTCCTCCTCCCCTCTCTCTCTCCGCACATATCCATATACCCTACTGATTAATTACTTTTCTTTTTCATCTATATAGTTTTCTTCACCCATTTATCTCTTTCTCCATCAGTTTATATATATATATATATATATATATATAAACTGATGGGGGCTAGTTTCGTTCGTTATTTTTCTTCTTGTTTTGCCTATGTGAGTTGCGGGTAACTGCTATCTGTTGGAGTTTCAGCATTTTTAGCTGCTATTTCTGAACTTCGGTATGTGGTGAAGCAACCTGTTGCTGATCCCTTAATTTTGTTTATAAATGTATAAGAACTTTTAAATAAGTTCCACACCGATAATGGTGCTTACATACCGAAGGGCTTGGTAAAAATTATTAATTATTAATTTATTAATAAATTGAT
>NC_068988.1:54825806-54828221 GCF_001194135.2 Octopus bimaculoides
ATATATATATATATATATATATATATATATACAACCGTTTGCCCATCCTCTTAGCACTAAATATTTTGTTTACATTTCTTTGCTCTGACCAGTTTTCAATGTTTTTAGTTAGATATCCCTACACAATTATCCTGATGCATTTTCGTAAGTATGAATGCGCGTATACAGCACACACGCACACAAGCATGCGTTTAATCTGCCACAACAGATACATTGTCAGCATGGAATATTGGACATTAAGACATTGTTGGTAGTGGTGGTAGTGATAATGATTACGATGATAAGGAGGATTAACTTATATATATATATATATATACACATAATACTTCGTCTGCTGTGACGAACACATGCTGTCTGTGCAAGCCTCTCTGCAGTCGCATAGCAGCTACAGCACTTTAGAATTGTATACTTATAAAAAAAAAAAAGAAAGAAAATGCCAATACACATTGAATAATGCGGTTTGGGATTTACTATTTGAACGATGGGTAGGTGGAGCGAAATAGCTACGGCTGACATGCCTTTGGGCATAGGCCTGCTTGATCAGGGTTGACATGGAGTTAAGCAACAATTGCAACACAGGTGATAGTCGTCTGCTGTGATTCATATGCTCGCACAGACACACAAATATACACACGCACTCACACCCTTCAGCTCGCTTAGATTGTGAAAAACCAAGAGCCTGCCTCCTCCTCCCCTCACTGCTCCTTCGGCAGGTGATGGTGTAACGTATTTGCTATATATATATATATACTGTCCTAAACACAGAGCTTTATAAATTCTGGATGGCTAATCTCATTAGTAAGAAAAACTTTTATTACTTCATGGACGATGGCATGTATTTCGTGTGCGTGTTTGTGTATATATTTATGTTAGTACGTGTATTATTGATAATTATATACATATATACATATCTCTATATGTGAATATGGATATATGTGTGGATGTATGTATGCATATGTGTCAGTGTTTATACGTGTATATGTGTGTGTGCGTGCATGATTGTGTATGTTTACGTATGAACGATGTATAGATATAAATATTTGTGTTAGTAACTGAAGGTTCGTGCTGCTTATAACTCCAGATATTTCACTCAGATTTGTATACATATATATAAACCTAGAACTCTATTCATGTGTTTGTCCATCTATACAGATATTTCTTGGATTTTAATGAATGTATTTATTTGTACATATATTTATTTCGCTTTGTTCTTTTTATACATACATACCCTCATGTTTGATTGTATGCAAAAGCTTGCGTTGGTATGCAAAAGGCTATATGTCTGTATACAAAAGCCTATGTGTTCGTGAGCAAATGTGATGTGGTGTAGGTCACATTTGTACAGTTATCTGTCTATCTCAATGTTTATATGTGTGCACACAAGCAAACAAGGAAGTTAAACTACTTGCATGTGATACCATGTTTTCTGTGTCATGAAGTCCTTCCTAAAAATAGCAGCCCTGTTGGTCGCTTAAATTGTCTACTGTGTCATTTTTTCACCCTCCTACCTTCCGTTCTCTTTCCAGCAGCCATGGAGATGGGTTGTAGGCACTTAGTCTCTTACCCTACTCTAGCAGGGTTTAAGTGTTAAGCAAACAAAAAATACATCTGCCTCCTTATAAATTTGAAGTTATTATTTTGGTGAGGAAACAACTGATAAGGGTATTCCCACTGGATTGCCTGAGCACTGTCTGTATTCTTAGTTCCAGTCTACCCTGGTTGACTGTAATATAATATATTGTAATATAATGTAATATAATATTGCTCTAGTTTTCAAGCACTTTGGCCCAAACAAAATTTTATAATGAACTTTTAAATAGTCATGATTGATTTTTTGCGGGTGGGTTAAAATTAATTGCCTCATCCAGAAACACACACGGCCTAGATCTTTCCTCCTGAGGTGGGGACCATGACCAACAACTAGTACTCTTTTTCCTTCAGAAGTAAATGTTTAGTCTGCTGCTACTATTTCTCACTATTTCACATTTCCCATTTATATATACACATAGATAGATAGGATAAATAGATAGATAAATAGATAGATAGATAGATAGATGCACACTCACACACACATGTGTGTGTGCATATATACAAACACACCAAATTGTCATAGTTAAACATATGGTATTTATTTTATGGGTGATGCTCACATTTACTTTATAATCATCAGCACATACTGTTTCAGTACCTACCAATGGTACATCACACAACTAAGCAAAATATTATTATTGCAGATGTTAAATAACGGTGTATCTTTACCATATCACGTTTAATGCTTCAGTATGGTTCTAGTCCAAATCATACCCTGAGGTATAGTCCTTACCTTTTTACTTTCCTTAGTTGATATATATTTATAAAAGATGTGTATATGTATATATATATATATATATATATATATATATATATATATATATA
>NC_068988.1:54828425-54831879 GCF_001194135.2 Octopus bimaculoides
ATTTCAAAACACAATTTTAACCTTTTCTTTTTTTTTGTTATTGTAATCTGTTTGACAATGGAAGTTTGCTGAGATTTCGTGTTCATTTCTTTGCACCTATTCTTTGTTACTCTTGCCTGGAGCTGAAAGAAGGGGTGTGCGTCAGGTATGAACCAGTGTCATTGTGTTACAAGTAACTTGTTAAACAATGAAACTCTTAGTGGTGGTAATGCCGGTGTGGTTGATGTATGTTATTCTTAGTCTAGACTTTCTTTTGTATTACTTTTATAGTTGCCTATATATATATATATATATATATATATACACGTATGTACATACTTACACATTCACACACATACAAACACACACATATCCTTCTCCCATCATTTATCTGATCTTAACTCTCTATATCTTTCTCTATACTATTTCCACTCAGTCTAAATATCCTATACAATCCCAGTAAATGCAAACTGTTGATCTGGGAACACATATATAACTACATACAGACATACACACACCTTCCTTACCCATTTCCACTGTATGCCTTCACATATTCTCATAAAGCAAACTTAAATACCTAATGGGAAACACCAAACCAGCCTAAAACCATCAGATAAACCCTCAGTCTCAAAAAGAAGGTTAAAAAAAACGTAGCTATTTATTAAGAAGGTCATTATGTGATGTTCTCTTGTCATCCCATCCTTTTTCTGATTATTTTTGCTTTTTACTCTTCCACCAATCTATCACCCATGACTTGTTTCATTTTGCTGATTTCTATCTTTCATCTGAAATATGTTGACAATGTAAAGGTGTTTGCTCGAGTTTGAAACCCAACCTCCCATGAAACTTCTCAATGCATTACACCATAACATAAGCCACACCGTACTTCAAATACAATCAGACTACCTTATTACTACTTTACTACTACTACTATTCAAACATCTTCACAATACTGACTCTACCATGCTACAACACCCACAGCATACATTGTCTATTATACTGTACCCTATACAACATAGTTGAACTGCTATACTATACCTCATCCAACCTACCCATACAATACAGCATACTCAAAGTTTTATACTGTACCATACAGGGCATACCTAGACTATTTTACTGTACACAATATAGCTGGACTGCTATACTATATCCTATACAATATACCCAAACTGCTAAACTATCTTATACAATATACCTATTCTATAGTCTACACAGCATACCCAAATTATTATGAAATAAAAAATGAATGGATTCTCAGATTAATTTCAATGATGAGGGTTTTTTTTTAGTTGATCAAACGAATTGCCTATTCATTGTTTCAGAATAAAAGTGGTTGAGTATACCAAACATACTTGTATCATTAACCCTTTAGCATTTAGATTACCTTGTCAAATGTAATCCTTGATCATTCATATTATTTTGGGTTCAAATTCCACCAAGCGTGACTTTGCCTTTCATCCTTTTGTGGTCACTAAATTAAGTAAGTACCAGTCAAGTACTGCAGTTGATGTAATTAGCTAGCCCCTCCCTCTCGAATTTCACACCCTGTGCATTTAAACCCAGAACCTACAGAGCCAGAAACTGACAATTATTTTTAATTAACCATGCATTAACTTGTAGCTTTGAGATTTTGATGATGTGATTGCTTATTTTTAGAATGTCATTGTAGGGTAGGTATGAGAGGATGAATCTGACCAGGTAGAATATTTGAGCTGGACATGGACAGTTTAAATGTTAAAAAGAGTTCGTGTAATCTCCAGGAGGATCAGCATGACGGTGGGAGGTGGTGCAAAGCTAGCTCTTTGAATTACTGATGCAGTCAGTTAGGTAAGCCTTAGACAAATAAATCAACCCCAGTACTTATTTTTGAGATTGGTATTTGCTGAACCACTATATTATGAGGACATAAACAAACCAACATGGGTTGTCAAGTGGTGGTGAGATTTGATCACAAACTCAAAGCTGGACATACACACATGTATAAATGTATGCGATATAATTATATACATACACACACGATGAACTTTCACACAGTTTCTGTTTATCAAATTCACTCACAAGCCACTGGTCAGTCCTGAAGTTGTAGTAGAGGACACTTGCCTTAGGTACTATGCAATGGGACTGAACCCAAAGCCATATGGTTGCAAATTGAGCTTCTACACCACACAGTCCTGCCTTCACCTATTATTATTATTGTTGGTGGTGAGCTGGCTGAACCATTCATTTGTCTTAACGTTCTGAGTTCAAATTCTGCTAAGGTTGACTTTGCTTTTCATCTTTTTAGGGTCAATAAATTAATTATCAGTCAAATTCTGGGGTCAGTGTAATTGACTATCCCCCTCCCCACAAATTCCAGGATCTGTGCCTATAGTAGAAAGATTATTATTATTATTATTATTATTATTATTATTATTATTATTATTATTATTATTAAGGCAGCAAGTATGCCAGGCAAAATGCTTAGTGATATTTTGTCTGTCTTTATATTCTTAGTTCAAATTCCGCCATGGTTGACTTTGCCTTTTATCCTTTCAGGGTCGATAAATTAAATACCAGTGAAACACTGGGGTCGATGTGATCAATTGTCCTCCTCCCATAAAATCCAGGCTTTGTGCCTATAGTAGAAAGGATTATTATTATTATTATTGTTATAGAATGACAGTTAAAATAACTTGGGTGAATTGTGCAATAGTTTTCTTCTACTCCATCTTCCGTTACATCAAATATATAATTTGATTAATGATGATAGAAGCAGAAGACCGAACTGTTTAAAACTTTGTCATTTCCTTATCGTTCCCCCATCCCTTGTTCATTCTACAAGAAAGAATGAGAAATATGTCCTGAGGAAAACCAAATTAAGGCCACTATATTGTCCACTGTTCTCCTTATTTTTTTTTATTTTTTCATCCTGAGAAGTCTATTTATGGCTCACTGACATTTAACTTGATTTACTTCAAACATACACATGCACGCACGCATACATAAGCACACACACACACAAACTTTCTTTTTCTCCCTCTCTTTCTCTGTCTTGTTACTGCCTTCCTCTCTCTTTCTCTTTCTCTTCCCCAGCATTTCTTCACTCTGAAGTTTAGTATGCCATGTTGTGATGGGTATAACTGTATACAGGGTTGCTTTTAGTGTCTAAACAGAACTCTGAATTATGTTATGTATGCGCTTGTGTGTGTGTGTGCATTAATATATGTATCTTAGTATGAGCATCTGCATGATTTTGTGATTTTCTGTAAATGACAACAGATGTGTGTACATATGTTGACATACAGACATTTTTATGCCTGCATATATATATATATATATATAAATATATATATAAGATATATATAGGGTAACATTCAGAATCCAGAGCTGGAATGTAATAGATATATATATTTGTATAATATGTGTATTCATATATATATATATATATATATTATACACACACACACACACACACACACACACACACACACACACA
>NC_068988.1:54831894-54835247 GCF_001194135.2 Octopus bimaculoides
ATATATATATATATATATATATATATATATATATATATATACACACACACATACATACACATGCTCTCTCATGTACACATAATGTGAATATGTTCAGTATGTCAGCATGGTCTCTGATGAATGTCTCTGGGTAATCCAGCTAACTACTGTTTATTTTACTCTTGACATCTGTTATCTCCAAACATAGCACAAGATACAGGAGACCCCATACAACCAGCAAATAAAAGCTATGTAGACAAGATGGGGGATGGAGGTAGCAACCACTAACATCATCATCATCATCATCATCATCATCATCAAGGACACTGTCATCAAAGCAATAAATTTGTCACAGTCATCATTTTCCACCCCCACTTTCTTTCATCTGTACGAACATATTAGCCTTGTCTAATAGCTTTAATGATTCACAGAAGATACATTTTTGAGAATAGTAAATGAGGTCTTTTGGTTGTTAAGTCCCAAGTCTGTCCCTATTGAAGTTCTGTGATCAAAGACATTCTCATTGTGACCATGCCCTGTCCAATGTCTCTTTTCAAAAAGAAACATATCAAACAATTATGTAGATCAGGAATGGGCAACCATTTTTGAGAAATTGACCATGTGAAATATAGTTCATCACTCCTGAAAAAAAAACTGGAAGTAATATTTGAAAGCAATATTTTGCTTGGTGTACCATTCTGAAAGTCCTGTGGATTGTGGCTCTCTATGAATGAAGTAAATCTTTCTTCATTGGCTCGGTGTATAGCAGCAAATCAGATTGCATTCATAAACCATTTCAGTTACAAATGCTTTTCAACCCATTAGCATTTAAACCGGTCATATCCAGCCCAAATATTCTGTTTCATGTCCAAACTGGCCAGATCTGGCATCTCACACCTACCCTATGATATCATTCTTAAAATATAAAACCATACCATTGTAATCTTGAAGCTTTGAGATAATGCATAACTAAGTGAAAATTATGTGAATGAATAAGCATTGCATTTGACAGATTATTCTGTCAATTGCAATTCTGAATACTAAAAGGTTGAGAATGAAAGATTGTCCATAATTTAGTAATTCTTGTCCATTACCCTCTTGTCTTTCTACACTGTACACGAAAAATCTAAAGTGTCATGCTTATGTAAGAAAACATTGAGTTGGATAGTATTTACCAGCCTAAACTGGTTTGAATGCTTTTACAGTAATCTAAAAGTTCAATACCCAACTAAGAAATGACGATATTGGAATGTTTACACTATATACTACCTCGACTCGTATACTGAAGAATGCAGTAATTTGATGGAATGTTAACTGTTATTTTTAGCCAGTCAAATAACAGTATAGAGGCTCCCTTGTTGCTTGCATTATCCTATATAAAAGAGAGTTTGTGTGTGTGTGTGTGCATATGTTCCTTGTGGATTTTGACATATGAGGTATCAAAAGATTCAGTAATAGTTCGGCTACCAAATAAACTTTATTTTTATTTGTAGTACAAAAATTTAACATTATAATCTTTCTCTAAGTCAACTATCATAAACTAATTTTATGTCACCACTACCACCACGATGATGTCACATTTTCTACATGAGTGTGTATGTGTCTGTCAGTGTATGTATGTTTGTTTGTGCATTTCTTACGTATACTAGACTGATGACTGACAAGTATATGTGTATGTGTCTGTCAGTATACATGCATTTTAGTGACGACTAACACACACACACACACACATCTAAAGACAGACAAACACACAGAGGGACAGAGATAGGCCTGAGGTGTGCGTGAATGTCTATGTGTGTCTGTCTTAGTATATGTATGTGACTGTATCACCCAACAGTGAAATGCGCCGATCTTGAAAGTGTTTAGTTTAGTTGCGGCCTGGACATTGAACAAACAACAGCGTTCACTTTGAAGTACCACTGTTTGGATTTTCCTTTTCATCGTGGAGACTTGCAGTTTAGACAGCATTAACGATTATCACTACTTATGTGCTGAAATATTATTCTGGTTTTTATGACCAGCATGAAGATTTGGCTGATTTGACAGCACTCACAACACTTGAGTTTCTTAAGGTTGGTAATGGGATATTATCATTCAACTCAGGGCTTCAGCTACATGAATTACATGTGGTCCGATGATACTTTCTCTTAGCGATCTTATGGATAAAGTATTTCTTAATTTATCTGTTAATTACACTGATGTAAACTGACTATGTGAAAGAGCTATACTAGCTCCAACTAATGAAATGGTTGATAAACTCAATCATGAACTTCTTCAAAAGTTAGCAGATACATCAGAAATGAATTTTCGATTAATTGACAACAGTTGATCAATATCAGGTTGTTCAATACCCTGTTGAATTTCTGAACACACTTAAACCCACTGGGATGCCACTGCATAACTTGACAATAAAGCTGGTTGCCCCCATTATGTTGCTTAGGAATCTTGACCCATCTCACCTGTGTAATGGAACTCGTTTAATTGTTATTTCCATGAAGCCCCATGTCCTTACTGGCAACAATCATAATAGGTAGTCACAAAGGAGAAAATGTCTTTATTGCAAAAATTCCTCTCATGCCTACAAATGTTCCATTTGAATTTAAGGCGCTTCAGTTTCCAGTCAAACTAAGTTTGAGGGTCAATCCCTCAAGGTAATTGCACTTGATCTCTCTGCTACATGCTTCTCCCACAGCCAATTCTATGTTTGTTCACAAGTTGGAAGCAGCAGCAACTTATTGATTTTGACACCAACAAAAAATTTACACAGTAAATATTGTTTGACCTGAGGTGCTTCAACATTGACAGATTTTCAGTTCAAAATTCTATTAACATTACAGTTTGGATATTTTGAAATAATTTTGAGGATATAACCCGGGCAATGCTGGGTCATTCAGCTAGTATATAATGTGTGTGGTTTAGTCGTTAGAACATTCAGCTCCTGATTGCAAGGTTGTGAGTTCAGTTCCTAGCGATGCGTTGTGTAGCTTGAAATTATGTATTTCCTCTCATTTATACTCTTTCCAGTCATCATCACCTTCATTTTACATCACTTTTCCATTCTAGCATAGGCTGTGATATCTATAAATGTATGTATGTGTAAATTATATAAACACATATTGCTTTACAGCTGTAGGACATCACTGTTTGAGATATATATATATATATATATATATTCACCATGATAGATCGCTAGCCAATACACATTCTTTTTTCTCTCTCCTTGTTTCTTTCTGTGGAAGAGTGTAGGCTCGAAACGTTAAAGACTTTCTCACTTCCCGAGCGTTAGTCTACACCACCTGTCTTTGTCTTTTGTTTTGTTTTTTTTTGTGAATTCTCCCCACTATATATATATATATATATATATATATATATAT
>NC_068988.1:54835748-54839989 GCF_001194135.2 Octopus bimaculoides
ACACACACACACACACACACACACACACACACACACACACACACACAGTGAGCTTTTACGCAGTTTCTGTCTACCAGATTCACTCATAAAGCATGGGTCTATAGCAGAAAATACTTGCTCAATGTGTTGCACAGTGGGACTGAACCTGAAACGACTTGACAGCAAAGCAAGCTTCTTCTTAACCAGGCCATCCCTGTGTACCATATTTATTTATTTATTGAAATTATTTGTACTAAAAGGTTGATTGTTATTGTTTAGCCCGAAGTCGTCTCTGCCACAGTTGACCTATGATAAAAGACACATTCCAGCTATGACAGTTTGGTATTTTTAGTTATAAATATTGGTTTCAAATTTTGGTACATGGCCAGCAATTTCAGCGGAAACAATAAGTCAGTTACAACAACCCCAATTCTCAGCTGGTACTTATTTTATCAACCCTCAAAGGATGAAAGGCAAAGTTGACCTTAGTGGTATCTGAACTCAGAACACATTGAAGGAAGAAATGCTACTAAGCATTTTTCCCAGCACTAACAATCCTGCCAGCGCACTGCTCTATATAGATATTAGATTACATAAGACTAGATTACACAGTGTGCCTCTTCTTTTTATGATAGCAAGATATGAGTTAAAGGGGATTTTGTTGCTGTTTCTAGCAGGGCATGCAGCTCTGTAGTGACTTCCTGTTGCCTTGCTAAAAGGTTAGTTGTACATGAGAGTGGATCATTAATAGGTTACATGCACTTGACTGTGGGTTGTTATATTTATAGGTTACGCATATTGAGTCTGTATCATTAATTAATTACATATGTAATTAGTTCAGTGGAGTTTGGGCATTTGTTTTCAACTTTTTTCTTCTTTTTGGTGGTATATGGATTTTTTTTTCTATTTTAAGTTAGCAATTATTTTTCCCCCATTTTTTTTAAAATTGCCTTTACATAATTTTATTATTATTTTTATTTCAAAATATTAGTTTGTTTGTCCCATTCTCATATCTTGTCTCTTTTTATCTGTTTCTCTGTCAACATTTTTCTCTTTCATCCTTTTTTCCTTCCTCACTAATTTTCTTCATTCATTTGAATTGTCTGCATCAATCTGTATTGAAATAACTGCAAATCAAGGAGAGAACCTCTATATAGATCAGGCCTGGCCAACTCGAATTACATTGCGGGCCACTTTAATCTGAGAAAGTTTTACGAGGGCCGCTTGTATACTTTATGCACTATTAGTCAAATAATCAAATTACAGAATCAAGAACCTTTCATACTTTTCGTTTGTTTAAAATTATAAAATTGTAGGCTATTATTTTATTGCCACTTATAAATTTTAAATTCATTTTGAAACAAATGTTTTACACAAACAATTTTATTAAACACAATACTTCTAGAAAGTATTGAGCAGGCTGCAAGATAAAAGTCTGTGGGCCGCATGCAGCCCACAGGCCTCAGGTTGGCCAGCCCTGATATGGGTGCTTGACTTGCTAAAATAACAGCCAAATCTTCCCTTCAATCACATTTTATTGACTTAAAAATGAGAAAATATGCTGAATAATACTAGAAAAAAAAAAGAGGTAGGATGATCATGTCTAAGATGTCACCATCATCATTTATTGTCTGTTTTTCCATACTGGCATGGGTTGGACTTTTTGACAGGAGCTGGCAACCCAGAGAGCTGCATCAGACTTCAGTTCTCTGTTTTGGCATAGTTTCAATAGCTAGATGTCCTTCATAACACCAACTACTTTACAGAGTGTACTCGATCCTTTTCATGTGGCACCAACACAAATGTCTTTGAGGAAAGTTTGGCTGTTATTTTTAGCAAGTCTAGTGTATGTAAAGAGTCTCATATTGGAGTGTTCAGATTCCATGATGCTAAACTGTTCTGTTTCTCTTTTTGTATTACAGTCCCCCTTCACCAGGTAGTCTGAACATACTGCGACAGCAGCTGAGTGCACAACATATGGGCAGTAGCGCTATAAGTCCTGGCCCTCTGTCGATGGGTGGACAGAGTTCACCTAGTGTCTATTTTGGACTGTCTCGTAGAGGGAGCATGTCTTCACTAGCAGGTCAGTATCAGTTGTTTCTTTGTGTGTATAAGCTTGTTTATTTGTTGGCATGCTGTATATATATAATCATAATAATCATGACATGGCTGTATGGTAAGAAGCTTGCTTCGCAACGACTTGGTTCTGAGTTCAGTCTCACTGTGTGGCACTTAGGCAAGTATCTTCTATGATAGCCTCTGGCCAATCAAAACCTTGTGAGTGGATTTGGAAGATAGAAACTGAAAGAAGCCCATTGTATGTGAATACACAGAGAAGATGCTGCCAAGCTCACTTGCTATAATTATATCAAAATGGCGGGTAATCCGCTTCCACTTCCCTAAGATGTTTACCTAATTAAATTGTTTATCTTTGGAAAGTCTAACAAGGAAGCTTAGTAATTAATGAATTTAGGCTTTGAAGATAAGGAAAAGAATCTGAACTTAGAGAGAAATTCCTGTGGGAGCTGAAAGATGTTCTCAGTGTATTTCTGACCCTTTTTTAAAATTTATTTATTTTATGAAAGTGGAAAGACAAAGTTTGAAGCTGACTGCACCAAGTTCTATGGCAAGAATGTAAATGGACAGTACTAAATTTCAAGGGCAAGGATCAGTTGATTACACTGACATCCCACCCCTTACCCACTCTCAGTGCTGAACTGGAACTTATTCTATCAACCTTGAAAGGACAAAAGGCAAAGCTGGCCTTGATGGGATTAGATCTCAGAAGAACTGGAAGAAATGCTACTGAGCATTTTGTCCAGCATGCTAATAATTCAGCCAGCACGCTACTTTATAGTATTAAATATTTGGTATTGCAAGATAGTTTGTCCTGCATTTTACCATCTCTGCTAGCCACATCCTAACTTAATGTTAATAATTTCTTTATCATAACTACAATGTTTCGTTGTTTTGTAATCATGCTTAATAGATGATCAGTTTTTGTGAAAAACCACTCTATTCCAATGATGAAGGTGCTTAGAAAAAAATTATTTTTCCTTATGTTGATAACCACTTTGTCTATCCACCATACTACCTCATGCAATCACGTTAATGTGTTAACTTTGTTGAGGCCTTATGAACACAAAGATACCATTGTTCAAACTTAATTATTTTTACACCCTTTCCCCCTTTCCGGCAACCAAAAGTTCACAGATACGAATTGTTTTGTATACCGCCTTCATTCCAACAACCTTCACTGATTTTACTGTTAAAAGAACAACTACTGTCATTATTCAATACCAGGAAGAACTTCCCTCTGTTTTTACTGGATCTGTTTTTATCTTTTTTCTTGGCAGGGTGGGCATACCAGGAATCTAAATTAAAAATTAATTCATCCTTTTATACCTACCTAGCAGAGTCTGTCAAATAAGTATTTTTTATATCTTAGCTTGCCTCAATTAGAGTATTAGATTTTGCTGATAGAATATTCTTAGCTGTACAATCTGTTAATTCATTCCAGATTCTTTTTTATCTGTAGTTAGGCCTCATAGAATGTAAACAGTGTATACTCTACCAAATATGAAAAACTTGTGAATGAAGGACGAATGAGAAACAGTAAAGAGAGATAATGTCTTTGACCAGGTGAAAGAAGGTGGTGTTTAACTAAACTGAGAAAGGGATGAAATGCTAAGTAAAGATACGGTGATATCATTTTGATACATGTCTATAGCCAGATTTTTCTATTCATCTATGATCAAATATAGATTTATTCATTGGCAGCCAGTGGACATTTCGCTCATATTCTTATGACTACACATCATGATAAATGCACCCTGTTAGGGTAAAGACTCCCTCCAGTCACGAATGACTATGGGATTGCACCTAAAAATTTCCCCTCTTAGGCACAAGTCTGGGCAAGGTTGTTTATGAAAGACCAGCAGTCGCCCATGCATACCAGCCTCCCTTCTCCACACCACTGATGTGGTTCAAGTGAAAGGCAAAGGTCGATACAGCTTGGCACCAGTGATGTAATAACTCATTTCTACAGCTGAATGAAGTGGAGCAACGTGAAATAAAGTGTCTTTGCTCAAAAACACAACACACAGCCCAGTCCAGGAGTCAAACTCACAACCCCACAGTTGTAAGCCCAGTGTTCTAACCACTGAGCCATGCACCCAGTTAACCTCACCATATATTAGTTGTAATCTGTGCAATCTATACCAGTGATATATATATATATATATATATATATATATACACAA
>NC_068988.1:54840384-54848426 GCF_001194135.2 Octopus bimaculoides
ATATATATATATATATATATATATATATATATATATATATATATACAGCTAGTAGTACCCATCCATTCTCAAGTAAGCTATGGGAGAAGGCTTTTAAGCAAAGAAATATTGTGTCCACCCTACTATTGCTTACAGAGATGAGCTGTGCCTCACATTATACCTATGTACTTCTAGGTAGGCTAGATTATATCTCTATAGATACTGCTGTAGTTTATCACTTCTTACAAACGTCTATAATATTAACACCAGTAATATACTGGGGTTATATCATGATTTTACAAAACAAAAATATCTTGTAAGAAACTGTTATTGCTCTAATTATTGTTGTTATTGATTGTTAAATTATTCTTATAGAATCGGACCTTGTTCAGAGTACACCCAAGTTCGTGAAAGATACGTCCAAATTCTGGTATAAACCTAACATTAGCAGAGAAGATGGTAAGTTCCTGTCTACAGTGACAGATTTGTATTACTTGTGTGTGTGTGTTTGTGTGTGATGTCATTGATTGTAACTCTTATATAAAATTGTGTGTGCATGATGCAGTGATTGTAGCCATTGTGTATATGTAGTAAGTACGTGGACTTACGACTAATGTCATTGTGTGCTGGTGAGTGCAGTCATAACATTGGCATATTTGATCACAAGAACAATCGTATTTATCTGTAGTATTTTGTATTTCTATTGCCATTATGTATTTATGTATAAACAAATATGGTTGATGTCTCATGTAGGTCACTTTACAATCAAATCTCAGACTTGTTTCCCATACTATGGTATTATTAGGCAGGTGTTTCCTACCATAGATTCAACTGAACCCCACCCAGCTTTGTGAGTGAAATTCAAAGGGCCAACCATGTCACACTGTCATGTTGGTTCTACCCATTAATGTACATTAAGAGTACATGTATCTGTGGAATATTCAGCCACTTCTTATAATTCAATGAGCATGTAGACCAGGGACTAAACCATTGGAATACTCATTGTTGGAACCAAGGAGGATTTATTTACTTTTTGGCTTTGGATTCACTTCCATTGCACAACTCTTTGGGCAAGTATCTTCTACTATAGCACCAGATCAGCCAATACATTGTGAGTGAATTTGGTAGATAGAAACTGCATAGAAGCCCATTATATATGTGCCTTTATGCTTGTCCCCCACCACACACCACTTGATGAATGATGTTGGTTTGTTTACATCTCTGTAAGTTAGCAGTTCAGTTAAAGATACAGATAGAATAAGTACCAAATTTAAAAACAAGTACTGGGGGGGGGGGCAAATTGTTTGATTAAACTCTTCAAGACAATGACCCCAGCATGGCTACAGTCCAATGACCAAAATAAGTAAAAGATAAAAGATAGATATGTTTCTATAATACTTATGTTTGCTTGTATGTTTTACTGATAACATTTTTTTTTATACAAGTGTATATTTAAACAACCTACATGATTACTACAAAACTGAAATGAATTAACAAGATTCTACCTAATTTTTTTGCAGCAATTTTGATGCTCAAAGATAAAGCCCCAGGTATTTTTGTTGTCCGTGACAGCAACTCCTTCCCTGGAGCTTTTGGTCTTGCTCTCAAAGTGGCTCAAGTGCCACCAAATGTACAGACTAAAGCAGGTAAATTTAACTTCTACTATTTTCCTTGGATTCTTCCTGTAACTCTTTCACTAATATCTTTTAACAATACAGAAGTATCGTCTTTGATTTGGTTTCTACAACTGGATGCCCTTCATAACATCAACCACTTTACAGAGTGTACTGGGTGTATTTTATGATGGCAAAAGCACCACAGAAGACAGAAATAAGACAGTGTGAAGGATAGCAAGAGCGTAATAAGTGGCGAGGTTAAATGATAGTTACCAGTGCCATATGGTCAGGGTTTGTCGGGTATAGATTGAGTGGATGTGAATCTAAGATTTAAATCACAAAAATTTGAATAAAGATCTCTATTTGATAGATGAAACAGTTTCATAGAACCTTGTTTTTACTTCTGTAATCATTTGTTTCTTCAGGTTTACATAATCCCTCTCTTAATCTCACTTCATCAATTGTTATATGGTGATCCAGTTAGACTGATAAGTGAAGAAGTAAATTGTGTTCTGTCGGTAACCTTAATTTTTGGGGTTCTTTTAGTCAGAGTAAAATAAATGAAGTGCAATCTTCATTGGTGAAAGCTCATGAAGGTGGTGAGTTTGTCTCTTAGTTAATCTACTTCATCTTCACTTCATTGACCTTTGATTAATATGATGTTATACAATTTTTTAATCATATGCAAACATCTTACAGGTTAATTTAATTCAATTGTCTTTGTAAATATGTGAGAGAGAAAAATAGAGGTGAACCACCAGTTGATTGCTCATGGGTTCAAACACTCCTTTGATGAGGCATATAGCTCGACTTATCCATTTGAAAATAGGGACTTCTTCCATCTTATGATTCAATAGTTAACAATTGGCAAAAAAAAAAACTAGTTGTTTGATTGCTTTGTAATAGGAACATTATCTACAATCTATACTAAATACATACTAGATGAAAAAGATCTCTACTTAGGGCCAAGGAAGCTGAGACATTATAGAATAGGTTAATAAGAAGCAGGATTCAGATGGTTGGGTATTGTAAAGTCACACAGCTGAAATTTAGAATGAGATATTGTTAAGCTGAACCATCTAAACCATATTCAGTCAATAGACATAAAATATGTTGCTGGTTTTCAGAGGACATTCTTATGACAGCACTTATTTTAAAAAAGTGTTTAAGATCTAATGTGTGTGTAATATATACATACACATACAAGTCATCCTTTGTTTTTATTGTGAGTTAAACCCAGATTAGTCACATCCTATATTGCACCTGACCTAGTTCTGTAGAGAATAAGGTTGTTAAAGTTCAAGTCAGCTGCACCCCCTCCAAAAAAAAAAAAAACAATTTGAAATTTTAATTTGAAAGTTACTCTTTTATGAGACACCATTACAGTTGACTTTCAAATATCACAACACACTCACACACTAAAGTGAAAATCACAGTTTTTCACATTGGTTATGTGGGTAACATGTTGGACTAACAAGCTATAGATTTTGAATTCAAACTCTTTTTAAGGCTTTTTATAAATTGGCTTAAACATTCTATTTGCTTTGTGTAATAAATAATCTTACTGAAAAATAAATTACTTTTTCCAATTTACATTAGATTGGTTGTTGTTAGAGCTGAATAGCAAGCTGTAAAGATCTTTTAAGACTCTGCAGTATAGAATCAACTAACACATGTTGTCATGAGAAAATCAATTGTTGTAAAAGTGGCTTTCAAATGACAAATCAATCTGTAAATCATGTACCACCTTCTTCCATCTTATTTCTTTGTAATACTCATTCATTGTTTATTATTTTGGCAGGTGCTGATCCAGCATCAGAGCTAGTGCGCCACTTTTTGATTGAACCTACACCCAAAGGTGTTCGTCTACGAGGATGCAGTAACGAACCTGTTTTTGGTAAGGATATTTCATGAAGAGTAAACAATACTTCTGGGATGCTAGGGTTCACTCTTTTGATCTGCTAACCTTAGTTCTAAAATAATAGTGAGGTTTTTTATGTTGTTACTTTCATAGTTTAGTGTAACTTTTAATAAGATTTGGTTAAGTAAACTTGTAGAAATGTCAAGTATTTGAAGGTGACCCACAAATTTGATATACCAGATCAAGTGTCTATTGTAACCCTTTTCCTATTCTGTGTATCGGGTGACACACAGGACATACTTCCCTGATATCCATGCATCATATATGATGTATATTCCCAACTTTTTTTTTTTCAACCATCAGAGTAACTTAGTACTTATGAAAGGAAAGCTTTTATACTACTCAGAATAAATGAAACAAGAATTAACTAGAAGTCTAGATACAAGCATGGACATTTTGGACAAACTTATGAAAATGCTTTGGACAGGCAAATCTCAGTATTATGTTGTTGAGAGAGGATACGTCAAATCAAATTTCCTCAGGATTTAAACTCATGTTAAATCAGTTTATTGGTATGCATCAAATTCCAGCCAGATAAGCATCTTCTAGTTTGCTTTCTTCATACTGATGATTGACTCAAACCACAGATTTATACCTTTTGTTAAGGTAAATGAAGCAAGTCAGTAGGCATTATGTAGAAATTACACTCCACATCATTAATAGTCATATGATGATCCAGTAGAACAGATAAATGAAAATTATCTTCTGAAGGTAATAAGATAACAGATGATAGATTCAAAACAATGTGAATGAATAAGCATTACATTGGACAGAATAATCTGTTCATTGCCAGAGCAGCTGTCTGGCTTCCATGCTAGTGGCCCGTAAATAGCACCATTTGCCTTCTTCTATAGGATTAAACTTAAGTAGGTAAATTCATCTTTTAGTTAATTTTCTGCATTATTTCTGTTTTGAGTTATGATGATGAAAGTATATAAATCTTTACTGTATAACCAAAATAATTGCAAATGTTGTCATAAGCTTAATGAATTGTTCTGATGTTTCTTGGCTTGTCTTTTAGGAACTTTGGCAGCTCTTGTGTATCAGCATTCCATCACTCCACTGGCGCTGCCATGTAAATTAGTTCTCCCTGAATCAGGTAAGTGTATGAATTAAATGTAATGTAACATTCTTTCTAATATCCTAGGGCCTTCTCTAGAAAAGTTATCAAATGTTAAAGTGTCTAAAAATATTCTCAAATTTACTGTAAATATTACTTAATGTTTCTTAGTTAAAAATAACTACTAACCTGATAATATCCTCATTCACTTATAGCAAAGATCTTTCCAATTTCTTTGAAGATATCTCTTCATCTATTTTAATACCAAATTATCTACACACATGCACATCTCATACCTGATATAGGTTCATTCTTATTCAGTTAAATCCTTTATGAAACCAAAAATCTTCATACCTTTGGTTTATTACAGATCCAGCAGGTGATGTTAGCAATCCTGAAAGTCCTCACAGTTCTGAAATTCCTAGTTCAGCAGCTGCTTTGCTGGCTACAGGTGCAGGTTTGTATCATTGTTATATTTATTTCCACTGAGAACTGCATTGGTAGGGTACTAGTTTAGTAAATGTTAATCTGTCATCAGCACTTTACTGTGTCTCAGGTATTGACTTGACTCTGAATGATTCTGTTCAACCTGATATAGGTAGGTAGCCCTTGGGAGAATAGTCCAATACTATAAGCAACGGCAATCTCACTGTAAAGATTATCAAATATTTCATTATTTCACAGTATTGAGTTCAAGTCCTATTCTAGACCATAACATAAGTGCTAAAAGGGTCTTAATTTCATTTCTGTTCCCACCAGCACCCTTTGATGGACACAAGATAAATTTTGACTTGAGACTGCTTTTGTGGATTTAAAAAAAAAATTTTCTTTCTTTCAGAACAGCTATTGTTAATTTGCCATTCAAACCTCTATGTGGTTGCTCGACCAGCTAGAAATCGCAGCCAAATCTTCCTCAGGTTATAACTTCCTGTCTTAAAATGGACTGACACATTGGGCAGTTGGCACATCAGTCTGTTTGCTTCATCATAGCTGACCTGTAACTAGACAGTAACATAGCTACTCAGATACTTTTTTGAATAATTGTCCTTATTTCCACATAAGCTATTTAAATACTCTGTTCGTTGTGGTATACAAACAACTGCCTATAATTTGTTTGATATTTACTTGTAGAATATTTTTATTTTTTATTTTTATTTCTGTTCAAAGCTTGCTGATGTATTGCAGCTATTTAAGTTTCTTTCAACTTCAGGGTTTGGTTATATATTTAAATGTCAGCCATTTCTCTTCCAAACATGTGAACTTGTGAGAACACAGAGTCAGTATCCTCATTGTTAAAAAATATATTTGATAATTAATAATCAACAGGTTTAGCTTGATACATCCATACTGTCTTTAAGAACAAAGTAAAATCTATATTGTCTTCACTGTATATATTAAGTATAAACTGAAGTTTGATATGAACTAGGTTTTGAAGTTTGATGTTTTTTTTACTTTGGTTTCTGCAGTTTTATCATTTGCATGTGTAGAGGGTATCCATAAATTACCTTTACACTCGAAAACTAAAGGGGGAAAAAAATATAAGGGTAATTTAGCAGGTTGCATGCAACCAATGGCGTCCGTGTACAATTGTTCTGATGTTTCTAATACACTTTATTTCTTTGTCTAGGTTTTCCCATAAACTCTGCTGAGTTTACTTAAATTTTTTTCCCCCCTAATTTTTTCAAATTGTAACGATAATTCACGGACACCCTGTATCATGTGTTTAATGTTTAAAGTTTGATACCCTCCTCCACCATGAGTCCTTCCCGTTGGGAAGGAGAATGGTAGCATATTTAGTAAACAGAAAGAGTTAAACTCTTTTCTCCATTCATTTTTGCCTCCCTCTATCCCAGGAGGATCATGGAAATTGAGTCCCCAAGTTCCTCATACATAGTGTACTATCAAAAGCAACCATCATTACAGTTTCTTGGTAGATTTTCAAACATGACCATTTGAGACTATGGATATTAACCAACCTTCTTGTTCTCGGTTTACTCAGGGCTGTCTTAAGGCATAGGCACACTGCACAGTTGCCCATGACCTTACAGATCTATGGGGCCTAAATCTGACCTATCTATATTGTGGCTTGCTGTCAATAAATAAATATTTTAGGACCTAGTGCATAATTTTCCCGGATGCCTGCATTGCTGGTGAGGTGGCTCCAGGTCTACCTCTTGGTCTCCTGTCAGTTGATTCAACTAGAAGAATCAATTTTTTTAGTGATCTTTTCCTGCATCAGTCTAATCACATGTTCGTAGCACCAGATCTATGACTTATCAATGCAGAGAAGTAGCAGCTTGACCAGGAAAGACTCCCTCTCCTCTCCAAGCTGTGCATCTTGTTGAGTAACATTACTCTGAGATCTTTGAAAGGAGCCCCATTTCAGTTGCCTTATATTCGTGATTGTACTCTTTTGGTAATTACTCAACATTTAAGAGTTTAAGTTTTGACCCCTTATATTACAGATCTCCAGTTAAACCCACTTAGTCACCACATACTGTAAATGTTAAAAATGTTATAGACATTATTTTGCTTTCTTAATATGTTGATATTAGTTACCAATAATGATTTCATGTGGTTTATGTTCTTTACAGCCTGCAATGTTCTCTACCTAAATACTGTGGATACAGAATCCCTGACTGGGCCTCAAGCCGTTGCTAAAGCAGCCAAAGTGACCTTCAGTTTAGACCCCATACCTAAGACAACTGTCGTACATTTCAAAGTTTCTTCCCAAGGCATTACACTGACAGACAACAACAGAAAGTAAGTAGGATTTATCTTAGATTAATAGCTAATTTTTTACCAACTCATGTACCGGCATGGCTGTGTGGTTAAGAAACTTGCTTCTCAACCACATGGTCTTGGGTTCAGTCCCATTGCATGTCGCCTTAGACAAGTGTCTTTTACTATAGCTCTGGGTTAACCAAAGCCTTGTGAGTATATTTAGTAGATGGAAACCAAAAGAATCCCATATGTGTTTGTATCTACTCTTGCCTAGGCATCACATGATGGTTGTAAATGAGCATCATCATCATCATACAAGTCAGGTTGTTCATTTGCAGTCTTCTCTGAAAGAAGAAAATGCCTGGCCAAGAAGAGCCTGGGCAAAGATTAGAGAGCTCTTACCCCTGCTGGCGACAAAGGGACTCTCACTCAGAGTAAAAGGCAGACTGTATGACGCATGCATATGAACAGCCATGCTACATGGCAGTGAAACATGGGCTGTAACTGCTGAGGACATACGTAAGCTCGCAAGGAATGAAGCCAGTATGCTCCGTTGGATGTGTAATGTCAATGTGAATACCCGTCAGAGTGTAAGTATCTTGAGAGAAAAGCTGAACATTAGAAGCATCAGTTGTGGCGTGCAAGAGAGACGATTGCGCTGGTATGGACATGTGGTGAGAATGGAGGAGGATAGCTGCGTGAAAAAGTGCCACACCCTAACAGTTGAGGGAACCCGTGGAAG
>NC_068988.1:54848724-54856808 GCF_001194135.2 Octopus bimaculoides
GTGGCACATAAAAGACACCATTTCGAGCGTGGCCGTTTTCGTGCGGGTGACACGTAAAAGCACCCACTTTTAGTTGGCGTTAGGAAGGGCATCCAGCTGTAGAAACTCTGCCAAATTAGACTGGAGCCTGGTGTTGCCATCCGGTTTCACCAGTCCTCAGTCAAATCGTCCAACCCATGCTAGCATGGAAAG
Source organism: Octopus bimaculoides (assembly GCF_001194135.2). Classification (NCBI taxonomy): domain Eukaryota; kingdom Metazoa; phylum Mollusca; class Cephalopoda; order Octopoda; family Octopodidae; genus Octopus; species Octopus bimaculoides. Next base: position 54,848,917 of record NC_068988.1, read on the forward strand.
CGGACGTTAAACGATGATGATGATGATGATGATGGTGATGGTGAAATATATTACCTTGCTTGGAAACAGTTAAGTGTTGGTGATAATAAGGGCATCTGGCTGTAGACAACCGGCCCCAACAAATTCTGTATGGCCCATGCAAGCATTGAAAAGTGGACATTAAAGGATGATGATGATAGTCTCCACCACAAGCATCATTATTACCACTACTGCCATCATCATTGTTTCATTTAACGTTCGCTTTCCATGCTAGCATGGGTTGGACGATTTGACTGAGGACTGGTGAACTAGATGGCTACACCAGGCTCCAATCTGATTTGGCAGAGTTTCTACAGCTGGATGCCCTTCCTAACGCCAACCACTCAGAGAGTGTAGTGGGTGCTTTTACATTGCCACCGGCACGAAAGAAAATTTTGGTTCAGTTTGTATTACACGGTCGTCACTGCTACCATTATCTCTGTCATCAACAGTATTACAAATGGATTATATGTCTAAAATGAATTGTTAAAAAAAATTATTTTTATTAAATTAACTTCAATCAAAGATTGGACAAACAACTGACTGAAATATAGTGTAAATGTAAGGATTGTAGACACCATTTTAATCCTTTCGTCACTGTATTTATTTTGAGATGCTCTGTGTTTCTTTCAATTATTTTAAATATACCGAAGCATTTAGTAAAATAACTTAGTCATCATTAAGCTCGTGTTGGGAACATAAATTGTGACTAAGATTTGGTGGAAGATTTTAATTCAAAACTTACAAAAACAAGACATTTGTACTACAGAGCCAGAGCTGATTTCAGCCAGGTTGGTAGCAAAAGGGTTAAAATAAAACAAGTTTGGGGCAGTGAGCTGGCAGAATCAGTAGCACACTGGACAGAATGTTTAGCAGTTCAAATTCCACTGAGGTCAACTTTGCCTTTTATCCGTTCAAGATCGATAAAATAAGTTGAGCTCTGGAGGGATCAATGTAATCAACTTATCCGCTACTCCGAAATTGCTGGCCCTGTGCTTAAATCTGAAACCAATATAAAAGAACTCTATTCAGTCTGTATTAGAAGTTCACAATACAGCATCAGCTCATTGTTCACCTTCTATATCATCATTATGAACACTCCACTGGTTTAATCTGTATTATTCACAATATTAAGATAACCTGGGTTCTATAATGTCATAGACAAATACTATCATTATCAAACAAGTAAGACAGAGGTGGTTATGGTAAACTCAAATTCCATTATAGACAGCCAAATTCTGATTAAAAGTTATTATTTTTCAAGAAATTCATGTTGCCCAAGGGAGCCTCTAGTTTGTTGGTTGAGAAGTTTGGTTCTGTTTAACCACACCTTGTAAACTCCATGTGTGTGTGTGTGTGTGCAAGCATGTATAGGTGTACATCAATATCTCAATGACATATGACACACTGACTTTGTTGCATTTTCTTATCTAGACTCTTCTTCCGGCGACATTATCCAGTTACTGCAGTGACATATTGTGGAATTGATCCTGAAGACCGAAGGTTAGTAGAAATAATTTTAAGAGATTGATTGATTTGTTCAAAACTTTTCTCAAGAAATCCTTCAATGAAGAAATTTCCTAAGACTTCAGAAATTCTTATTTATAGATAATTTTAAAATAATTTAATTGTAAAGTTTCCCCTTTCTCAAATATATCAAGATTGAATCAGTCGTTAGAATTTCTGAAATAAATATGAAGATTCTTTAACATGGCAAGCAAGGCTCAGTGTCTTGTTTTGGATCATAATTCAATTCTTGAATTTTGTAACTCAGGAACCAATATTTTGTTACCTTATTGTTAGTCCCAACCATACTCCAAATGGTTAAATGATGTTATAACCTAACATAGCATTGACTTTGTATATGTAGTTGATTGACCTATTCAATGTAGCAGCCAGGCCTTCCTTAAATACAGTAGTATTTTGAACACAGTATAGCCATGAAAACAGCAGTAAGCTTGGGTATTTTACTCTTATAAAACAGAAAAAATTGTCAGCAGACAGCCACAGGACTCAAACCCGAACCCCTCTGATGCCAGCTGAGTAATCTACCATTAAGCTAAAATGCCCACTGACTACAATTTCCATCAAATTAAACACTAAATATAACTTCTTTTTTTTTTTCCCCATAAGTGTTGAATATGTGAATACAAAGTTTTTTTTTACAGCTACACTGCATTTGAAATACTTCTTGCTTGTCTGTATAATACAAAACACATTCAACACTTCCAAAACCATTTGATTACATATGCTGTTGCCTTCTTTAATGTGTTTTCTCGAAACCTAAAATCTTAAGCAATCATCCCCTGCAATAAAGGTGGGTTGATTGCAGATGGATAAATTAATTTTACAGTTTGCCCTCATATTATCTGTCCCTTCAAGTGAATTAAACTTAACAACAACAATATATGAATGAACAAAAAAAACAGTCATATGAATACAAACTAACAATAACTATGTGTATTGAAGCAGATATGATAATTCTCCACAAAACCAATCCGAAATAATCTTGTATAATATAAAATTGCTCAAAAGGCAAGCGAGCTGACAGATCTGCTAACATATTAGACAAAGTGCTAAGTAGCATTTCTTCCAGCTTATTATGTTCTGGGTTCAAATTCTGCCTTGGTTAACTTTGCCTTTCATCCTTATAAAATAAAGTGCCAGTCAAGTGGTGAGGTCAATGTAATCAACTTAGTCCTCCCCATAAAACTTGCTTGCCTTGTGCTGAAATGTGAAATAGTTATATAGTTTCCCTAAAATGATTCTGATAAATTTATCCCTAGTGTAACTTAAACATCTTAAATTTGTTTCCTCTCATTTTTAGTCTGATTTCAATGAGATATACCTCACCTTGACTAATGCCATTCAGTGTGTGGAATACTAGCTAAAAGGGGGTTAACTTTCAAAATGACTCACTTAATGTAGAAAGGACTCACCTTAATGTAGAATTGATGTACTTTTTTTTTTCATTTTTATTAGATGGAACAAAGTCAATGTACCTGGTACAGGAGGAGCCAAGTGAGTAAATTGTCTTTAAATCTACTTTTTACACTGAATTCTGTTGCTTCATTGCTCTTAGTGCTGGAATTGTGCTTTAATCACACCTTATAAATTATATTTAAAGATGTGTTAAAGAATTTTCTTTGTCTTCTTTTCATTGGATTATTTACTCTTTGCTAAACCTTATGAGAGTATAATCATCGTGAAACTTGGATTCTCTACACCAGAAGTATTCCAGCCTTGGCTTGGATCCCGACAGTGTTGATAGCCCAGTATTTGGGTTGAGTGCTTCTCTAGAAATACCCCAACTTCACACCCAACTGACTTTAACCATTTGCTTTATACCAAATATACACTTCGTATACATGTATGTACATATTTATGTGTGTGTGCGCATACACACACACACATTTGATCCTCATCTGTCTTCTATGCTATGGACATTTGACAGGATCTGAAAAACCTGAGGGCTATGACCAGCCCCAATGTCTGCTTTGGCATGGTTTCTACATCAGGGTGCCCTTTTCTGAAGCTATCACTTTACAGAGTGTACTGGGTGCTTTTTATTTTTGTGAAACTGGTACTAGAAGTATAGAGGTCTATGGAAATCCTGCCACTTATGCCTGTAAGATATTACGATATAATCCAATCACTTTTCAGGCATTCTTGTAAATGGTTCACATTTTATATTTTATACATTTTTACCTTGTCAAATTTTCATCTTGGGCTTTAACAAATAGTTTGTATTTGTTACTGATCTATTACAGAATCAGTAAGGCATCATGCAAAATGCACTGGGGCATTTGAGTTAAATCCCTTTGCATTCTCACTTCAAACCCCCACTGGAGTCAACTTTACTTTATGTTCTTTTGAGATGCAGTAGCATAGCTAGGACAACATGGGGAGAATGTCCATCCCCTGGTGGCACTTTTGTGTCTGCTGTGTATGCCTTTGTGGGGCTGGTATCAAAGAGCTGCCCCAGGCAGTGCACATTTTAGCTATACCATTGCTAAAGTATATGGAATATATAATTGAGGTCAGTATAACTGACATCAACTTTTAACTACTTATTGATAAGCTGAGGCACCACTTTCAACCGATTACATAAAGACAGGGCCTCAGCTTCTTATACAATGCTACTTCAATCATATCCCTGACTGAAAGGAATATATTTGACTTCCATATCTATCAAAGATTCAGTTATTGATATATTCTTTGTTGTTTTTCTTTTTCTAGGGTGTTTGGTTTTATTGCACGTAAACAAGGAGGAGTTTCTGACAATGCCTGCCATTTGTTTGCTGAACTCGACCCAGAACAGCCTGCCTTTGCGATCGTCAACTTTGTCACTAAAGTAATGGTGGGACCTAACAAAATCAAATGATTCAGTGAACAACAATCTTCTTTTGACTAACATTGAAATAGAAACATGTGTGTGTGTGTGTGAGAGAGAGAGAGAGAGAGAGTGTGTGTGTGTGTGTGTGGGTGTGTATGCATACATGACCATATGAAGAATATATATATATATATACATATATACACACACACATATATGTGTGTGTATGTGTATAATATACGTATACATGCACACATATATATCTTTGTATATATATATAGATATATATATATATTTGTTTGGATGAGAGTGTATACATATATATGTAAATGGATGAGAGAGAGGGAGATTTGTAATTACAATAATTGTTATTAAACTATTCACAGGTGAAAAGTGGAAACAAATTATTTTTTTTTAATTCTACTAACCACATTGGTTCCTGGAGAACTGAAGCCTTCATCTTCTGATATCCTGTAATTATTGAACACATTAATATCTCCTCTATGTGTGTGTGCATCTATATATACATTACAACATCATTGTGTGTTTGTATCTTCAAATCTGTATGTGTTGTATGTATAAAGTATATATATACTGTTATATATATCAGTATATACACTGATATATATATATATATATATATATATTTATCTACATAGATACGCATGAATACAATAAAATACATGTGTGTATTTAGATGTACACATACATACCCAGATATTTATTTGTGTTTGTGTGAAAATTTGTTTCTGCCCAAAAATCTGTCCCTATCTTCCAGAATAAGTGGAATTTGTTATTCTACATGAGACTGCTAGAAGAAACTAGCATCAATAGTGGCTGTTGAGCTAGATTTTCTTTGTTGTTTTGGGGAGAGTAGATGGAGTTGTGTGTCTAGCGTTCACCATTCACCATGGGACAGTCAACCTGTTGATGTACCATGTGTGCACGTCTGTGTAAGGAGGGATGCAGTCTCGGTTTAAACAATCTATTTTGTTTACCTAGTACCACCACCAGCCTCACAGTTGAAAATAAAAGTCAACCTTTCCAGCCATCCCTTTGTGATATTTAAGGGGGCCCCGACTCCTTACCCACAATGCAGAGACTAAAGTAAAAGCTACTAGCTCCTCCATTATCTGTTTCTATTTTCTTACTGTTATTTCTACTGCTGCCAGTACTGATATTGCTATACATATTAGTACAACTATTACAGTTAACTACTATTGCTGCTGCTACTGTTAGTAGATGGAGAGCAGCAGGGCTTTGTAGATATTCTATTTTCATCTGTGTCCTGTTTCCCATTCCACCCTGATCATTTTATCTGAATAGTTGATTTAAGGTTTTGTTCTATACTTTTTATTTGCCAACCACATTGTTAAATGCAATGTAATGCCAAAAGCCCAAATTTTTAACCCTTGCCCCATTTTATTTTTTTAATATTTACGTTTGGAAAATTTTTTCTGCATGGTTGTATGTTGTTTTTGTCTTTTTTTTTTTCAATCTTCTTGGAATAAAGCCAATTAAAATTTGCGGAAATGTATCCCAAAATATTGACTAGAAATTGTATGGCTAGGTCCTCGAGGGCTTTCTGTTTCATAGCTCTTTCAACATAGACTCTGCCAGTATCCCACTGGGATTGATTTGCCTTTCATGCCCTGGGTTCAATAGGTACAGTAATATGATTCAATCAACTATATACCTTTCTACAAAATTGGCCTTGTGTATAGCCTAAATTAATCATCATCATCATCAATATTACTATTATGAATAATAGTATTATTATTATTTATCATATAGTCAGTCACGTACTGCAGTTTCTTTGTTCTTGCCCACTTTGTTACTTCAAATCCTTTCATTGAGATCTATAGATCTTGAAGATGATGATAATGTTTTACAACTCTGGATGCTGATATATATATATATATATTTATAAATACATACACACACACATATGTATGTGTATCTGTCTCTCTTTCTATGTATGTCTGAGATACATATATAAAAACAAGCTGGTTGTCTCTTCAATTGATTTATTCACATATGGTAGGTCTCTTGTTCAGAATCAGTTCAATTGATGTTGTGCTCCATAAAGTTCCCCTACCACTTTGGGTCAGAGTCTAGTAGAAGTCAATATTCCATATTGTTTATTAGTGTCTTTGACCTCAACAAGGACAGCATTTATACACCATTATGGGCTAGTTGTATATTTCAAATAATCCACCCAAATAAGACTCCTGAAAACCTGTAAATATGTAACAAAAATAATTATAGAAACTATGATACTCCCTCTTCTTGCTCATTATTTTTTTTTTTTGTTGTTGTTATAATTATTATTATTGTCATCATCATAATCATTTTTATGTGACAAAAGCCATAGTGCAGAGGTAAATTTTCTTAGTGAACTGAGTCAGATACCTAGTTTCAAGTACTGGTTCCAAACACTCCACTTTGACTGTTTACCAATGCTCTTAAGAAAGGCGTGAACAGCACAATTCCTCATTTCTTCTCCCTATAAATGTGAAGCTTCATACCTGGTTTAGAAACCATCATTATTGTAATTATTATTACTGTTATTGTTTTTATTGTTTTATTTAAAAGAAATTATTAATAATAATAATACTGTTGATAGTTTTATTGATTTCAGTTTTACTGGATCCATTTAATTAATCTAACTGTTCTACATTAATGAAAGATAACTTCTGAAAGAGAGATGGAATCTATCAGCTCCTGCTGATACTTAAAATAAATCTTGTTTTGAAAATGGTGCTTTATTTATATATATATATATATATATATAATTTCCATTTATACCTTTGTATAAATGCTTCAGTGTCCGTCTTTTTGGAATTATACAAACCATTGCAGACATAATAGAAACAATACTACTATACGAACAACACTAGCGTTACTTTAAGTTTATACCATCCATAAGATTGGGGATGATATGTCGTTAAGACTGTAACCCTTCCAAATCTGACACCGACCACAATAAAAATCTAACAGCATCTGCTTTTTATCCTGATGATATATTTTTTTTTTTCTTTTTGGCTACTTTTTTTAACAAGACATTTCACACTTGTCTTGTGAATACTCGTAGAGTTTGGGGCACTTTATTTAGTTTGGGGTACCTCGTATCAAGATATCTTTATAGTTGAGGTACTATATATATATATAGTTTATTGGTTTATTTCTGTATATAGAGCCTTGCCAAATATTTTAGCTATTTTTTTCATCTGTTATCCCATTTGAAACAGGGGGGAGTGAGGAAGGAAAAGTTATTTAAAAATATACAAAACAAGAAAATATTTTTTAAACATTGCCCTTAATTTTTATTTTAAATACATATAAATATAACTATTTATTTTTTTTTTTTTCCAAATGTTTGTTTTTTTTGTGAAGTTTATTGTTCTTTTTTCTTGGCTCTGATTCTTTCCCCCTCCTTCCTCTTCCTACAATTGACAGTTTCATATTATACAGTCTGTAAAACAAGAGACTTTACTGAATTGTTTGTTTGTTTTGTTTAAATTTCATGCTTTCCCCC
>NC_068988.1:54857248-54875189 GCF_001194135.2 Octopus bimaculoides
TTTTTTTAAATTTTTTTTTTTTAGATGCTACTATACTTTCATTGTATCCTAATGAGTGTGTAGCCATGATGTTTTGGCTGGCACTAAAGCAGTTATCTTGAACAGGTCTCTTGTGTGTGTGTGTGCGTGATTGTGTGCATGCATGAAACTATGTGAGTGTGTGTGTATGGCCATGGAATCTATGGCTACCACTTGATTGAATAGTTGTCTCCAATGGGGTGTGGCAGTGACGAGGCAAACTGCCTATCCCATATTGCTGCAACCAGGGACTGTTCAACATCACTTTCACATTAAGTGGCAGATATTCGACTATAAATAAAAATTGTGTTATATAATTTGCTGCTTTTGTCTTTTTTTTTTTTTTTTTTTTTTTTTTTTTTTTTTTACTTTCTTTTTCAGGATTGTTTGTGAGATTTGGTGTTTCTGTCAGTGTATGGCTAAGTATTGGTAAAAGCACAGAGGGTTACAAAATGCTGGTTACACAAAGTATTGATTATCTGTGTTCTATTACCAACATTGTTCTGTGTTCCAACTTATTTCCAAGGACATGTGGCGAGAATGGATGAGCATAGCTGTGTGAAAAACTGCCACACCCTAGCAGTTGAGGGAACCCGTGGAAGAGGCAGGCCCAGGAAGACCTGGGATGAGGTGGTGAAGCACGGTCTCCAAACATTAGATCTCACCGAGACAATGACTTGTGACCAAGACCTTTGGAAATATGCTGTGTGTGAGAAGATCCGGCAAGCCAAGTGAGATCAAAATCCAAGGCCTCTGCCAGGGATGTAGTCAGCCCACTTACGCGTAACATTCCATCATTGGACACTAAACTCCGCTTGTGAATACCTGTTGAGGCAAGTGAAATCGAAATCGAACTAAATTTGTAGGAACACTAAACTCGGCTGGCGAAGACCTATTAGGGCAAGAGAAATCGTGATGGCACTTGTACCAGTGGAGCACTAAGAGCACTGTCCAAGCGTGATCGTTGCCAGAGCAGCCGTCTGGTTTCCATGCCGGTGGCACGAAATAGCGCCATTTGAGCGTGATCGTTACCAACGCCACCTTCCTGGCACGTGAAAAGACATTCGAGCGAGATCATTGCCAGTGCCACTGAACTGACTCCTGTGCAGGTGGCACGTAAAATACACCATTTTGAGCGTGACTGTTGCCAGTACCGCCTGACTGGCTTTCGTGCCGGTGGCATGTAAAAGCACCCACTACACTCTCAGAGTGGTTGGCGTTAGGAAGGGCATTCAGCTGTAGAAACTCTGCCAAATCAGATTGGAGCCTGGTGTAGCCACCTGGTCCACCAGTTCTCAGTCAAATCGTCCAACCCATGCTAGCATGGAAAGCGGACGTTAAACAATGATGATGATGGTGTACTGTTTGCTAAAGATTACTTAACTGCTGCAACATTGTTTTAACATTTAAACCAGCCATATTTGTCCAAAATATTCTACATGTTTTATGTTCAAACTGACCAGATTCGGCCTCTCACACCTACCTGCCCTACAATGTCATTCTAAAAATAAACAGTCACATCATCTAAATCTTGAAACTACAAGATAATGCATGATCAATTCAACACTGTGTGAATGAATTAGCATTACAGTTTACACAGTGATCTTAATGTTATAGGGTTCAATGACATTTTTTAAAGCTTGCAATACTGATGGATAAAAAAATGGAAAATCACTCATTTGGACCACTACATAATTTTCAATGGTGCTCCAAGACCCTGTTATTGGCTTTATTTATCAGCAAGCTGTGACATGTAGAGGAATGGTTTAATAAATTGACTGTTCCAGAAATTAGAGCTTACTTAATATTTCTTTGTGGATTCCTTTAAAATTTTGATTTTTCTTAGAGAGTAGAATGGATTGACTAACAAACCTCAATCTGTTTAATGTTCACACTTTTTCTGAAATTTGTATTTATTATCCGAAACTGATTTCTTTTCTTCTAGTAGCCTATGGTCCTTAACAAAGGCATAACACACAAACAACCACAGACAGCTTGCTGTTACCATATATCAGAAGAAAATGTAGAGATCAGACAGGAAATACTGTGTAAGATTTGAAAAGAGATATAATTACGGGACTGTAAGCCATATAAATAAAATACATTGTTGTTACAGATTAGTTTCTTCTTTCAACAGATTCTGCAGAGCAAAGTTTTACTTAACAAAAGATGCAGCAATATTATCATCAACTACCATAGAAGTGAATGATATATTGTAAGAGAAGAATTTATAGGAGTCACTAAGCTTAAGTTTTGAAGGAGACCAAGATAATGTTAGCAAAATTTGTCAGTATAGGTTTATAGGATATTGCCTGGAGACATCAGCCCTGATCAAGCAAACATATCATCAGTGGTGTAGAGGCGTAATGGCCCAGTGGTTAGGACAGCGGACTCGCAGTCATAGGATCTCGGTTTCGATTCCCAGACCGGGCATTGTGAGTGTTTATTGAGCGAAAACACCTAAAGCTCCACGAGGCTCCGGCAGGGGATGGTGGCGAACCCTGCTGTACTCTTCCACCACAACTTTCTCTCACTCTTACTTCCTGTTTCTGTTCTGCTTGTAATTTAGAGGGTCAGCCTTGTCACACGCTGTGTCACGCTGAATATCCCCGAGAACTACGTTAAGGGTACACGTGTCTGTGGAGTGCTCAGCCACTTGCACGTTAATTTCACGAGCAGGCTGTTCCGTTGATTGGATCAACTGGAACTCTCGACGTCGTAAGCGACGGAGTGCCAACATCATCAGTGGTATTTTTACCATGACCATCTTGTTATTTTCTATATCGCAGATTACATGTTGCTTACTTTTTTTAGGCTAATAGTGCAATGTTAGAAATTCGGTTACATTTTCTAGTTGATAGCATTATCAGTAACTATGGGGGTATTGAGACTGATGTTAACCAAAGATTTGGTATATTTTAGAGAATACACACTCTCTGGTCCTCCAACATCAGCCTGCACACCAAAGTTCTACCAACAATTCTATATGCTAGTGAAACATGGAAGAACACCATGAGAAATTAGTGGAAAGCTAAATGTGTTCCACCAAAGAGGCTAGAGAAGGATTCTGAGAATGTATTACCAGGACTACATAACCAACGAAGACATTCTAAAGAGAGCCAACATAAGACTGCTTAATAAAATTATCCCAGAACGAAAATTAAAACTAGTAGGTCGACCAGAACAATACCATTCAAATGGGCCCCACTGGAGGCAAAAAGAAAGAGAGGAAGGCCAAAAACTACATTGTGCTGAATGTGTAGGTGACACATAAAATATACCATTTCGAGTGTGGCCGTTGATCGTTACCAACATTGCCTTCCTGGCACGTGAAAAGACATTCGAGTGAGATCGTTGCCAGTGCCAAAATACACCATTTCGAGCGTGGCCTTTACCAGTAAGACATCCGAGCGAGATCGTTGCCAGTGCCAATGGACTGGCTCCTGTGCAGGTGGCACGTAAAATACACCATTTCGAGCGTGGCCGTTGCCAGTACCTGCCTGACTGGCCCTTGTGCCGGTGGCACATAAAAGCACCCACTATACTCTCGGAGTGGTTGGCGTTAGGAAGGGCATCCAGCTGTAGAAACTCTGCCAAATCAGATTGGAGTCTGGTGTCGCCTCCTGGTCCACCAGTCCTCAGTCAAATCGTCCAACCCATGCTAGCTTGGAAAGCGGACGTTAAACGACGATGATGATAATGAACATGAGAGAGGCCAATGTTGAGAAAACTGCAGCGAATGGAAACCATTGATATCAACTTGCTACCCAATGTACTCTAGAAGGACTGGATTGAACTGAACTGAGCTGTTACTTCATTGTTTTGCCTTTATAAAAAGATAAGAATCTAAAAGCTGTGAGTATCAACTGATAGCCTGTACCATGGTTTTGCCAATTGCTTTTGGGCCCTATGTAGTCACAAGTGGACAAAGCCCTCACACCCTCTTGGCACATTGAGGAAGCGACAGTTGGAAGGAGAAAAGGCTGCTCCAGCACTTTGGCTGATACATGTTTCCAGCTAAATAGACTGCAGTAATGAGAAATGATGTGTCTTGCTCAAGGACATAATGTGCTCCCAGCCGAGGAATTAAACCAGTGATATTGTCATCATGAGCCCAACAACTTAGGCCATGCACTTTCATATATGGTGTATTTAAGGTGAGATAATTGTAAAAGTAGCCCCTGGAATAGAACAAGACACTACCACTATGTTAAATGGAGGTCAAATTATTTAATGTAGTGAAAAATATTTAATTAAAATTTAAACCTATAATGGAAAGGAAAATCGTTAGTGTCAATGGTAATGTTTATCAAGGAAAGGAAGGGAGATAACTCTAAATGACTAAAAAAATTAATGGTGTAAAGAGTGAGATGTACCTTGGATTTGTTGATCCAATGAAGGACAGCAACAGGATTGCAAACTATGTGAACAATAGTTTGTGGGGGGGCAAACTACATGAACAAATTTAAATGCACAAGTGTGCATCTATTTAATTTCTGAAGTTTACTGTCTTAACAGAATTCAGGACTGGATATTCAGGAGAACTTTTGTCCACCAATAAGATTTTTCAAATATTTTGAAATAACTCAAAACTATAAAGAAAACTTGAAGCATGGAAGAGTTGGCTTAAGCTTGGCCTGAAATTAGCAGTAATCAAGTTTGTTAAAATAAAGTTATGAGATCAGTCTACCACTTTCTGAAAATTCCCTGTTTGGTTGGTTGGAAGTATCATCTTCATCATTTTAATTGGATGTATTTATGAATTATATTTGAATTGCTCTTGATGCAGTCAAAGTTGTATGGTTAAAAAGCTGGCTTTTCAACCATATGGCTTCAAGTTCAGTCCTGCTATGCTGAATCTTGAGCAAGTTCCTTCCATTATAACTCTGACTAACTAATTCCTTATGAGTGAATACAATAGATGGGAGCTGTGTGAGAGCCTGTCATATACATATATAAATGTCTGTATATACATCTATGTGAATGTTTACATTCTGTGATTCGCATGGAGAAGCATAAACCTAGTGGATGAGTTGTTGACAGGGAAACATTAACAAATATCACTAAATGGAATGGAAGTTTCACTTACTTGAAAATTAGGTAAGGGTTAGCAACAGGAGGGTGTCTAGCTGTAAAACAATGCCTCAATAATATGTATTTGTCTAACTTATGCCAGCATTAAACAAAAAAAACAGAACTCAGAAGAAAGAAAAAAAAAGAAGCTATCCTCAGATGGAAGGCCTGGTCTGAAAATTTGGAAGAGAGAGGACTCTGCTAGAGATACTCAAACCCCATCCAGGTGGACTCTGCTAAAAGGTACCCAAGGCTCATCCAGGTGATGAATTAAGTTTGCCATCTAAGAACAGGAACACCCGCCAATGGGATTATTGAGTATTTTTCTTTTTTTTTTTGATGGTTTTTATATCTGAATGCCAACCACTTCACAATATGGACTGGGTACATTATATTGTGCTGTTGACACTAAATGGTCAAGTCTGAGCTTCAAAGTATCAGCAAATAACAAAAAAAAAAACCCAACAGCATCAAAGAAATATTTTTGCTTACTATGTGACAAGTGACTAAGCTGCAGCTAAAAAAAAAATCAGCTGTTCAGATGACTTTCATCTGCCTCTGATGCAGATTGTGTTTTTAAACACAGCTTGTCCATAGCAAGTATTATCTCTAGACGAATAGAACAGTAAATTTGCTTTTTGTAATGTATTTACATTAAGTATGATAAACATCTGGCCATAATAAATTCTGTCGTATTCATGTGAAAAAAGCTCATCTGTTTCCAAATCACAAGAATCCAGAGGGGCTAGTATTTATCTCTGGTTTCTGAAACATTAAGCAGATAAGAGAGAAATTGAACTCAGCACTGCAAAATGTCTAATCAATAGCTTTATACTGCAATCAATTCTTTCAACAGTGGGTTACATATATATATATAATCACACTTGACACAAGAAAGATTTAGCCAGTTTCCAAACACATTCAAAAGTAGTGGTAGGACATCAACTCAGCTTTCCACATGGAAACTTGTATGACAGAAATTGAAGAGGTTCATACAGAGAATTGGAACTACGAGTTGTAACTGTAGATTTAATATGGCAAGGACTTAGCTCTGCTTTAAAGACTATAGCAGAATATTAGTTAATTTTGATTAAGTACAAATACCCAATATTTTTAGGAAAGGAGAAATAAAATGTCATATTCTTGTGCGACCCAAACATTAGCAGCATAAAAGATACAATGGTTTGTTTACAAGTGAAATGGTTTACATGTGAAATATGCAGGCATGGATATGTGGTTAATGCTGTTCAATAAGGGTATTACCTTTTGCTGTAGTGCTGGAAATTTAAAAAAAAAAAGTACTAAATTTTATACAAAGGGAAATATACTGTTGTTACATTCATGCACATGAAAATACGATTCATTTTGATCAAAGACTTTAGATGAAGTCACAGACTCTGCTCATTAACAACTAACTTTCATGCCTTGCAACAGTTACCAGTAGAAATTAAGAAAGCTTTATACCAAATATTGTTGTTGAAAATTTAATGATTATTGCAATCACTGCAAAAAGGTTTCCTTTTTGTTTCTTATCCATTCTTTGTATATAATGAAGGAATTTCCAATGGAATATCTATGCTTTATTGGTGAGTGGCATGATTTTCTTAATTTCACTTTGGTTTGTCTGGTTTGTATTTCTGATTAAGTTTTTCTGTCAATAAAGAAACACAATAAACATTGGTTTGTTAAGCTGTTTCATTGAATTTATTATCTTGAAGGTTTACAGGAAATATCTTTTAAATTATTTTGTAACATTAGAATTGAATGTATGACCACAATTTTAACACTGGTCTTATTTCCATTTCATGTTTATTTGTGTGTATAATTGCTACACTGTTCCAGATATGTAAACATACATAATAGAATTAGAGAAAGAAGAAAATGGGGTGTAATATGCAGTACACTATTTTCCTAGTCATGTTATAGACTTAAATGTTCTCATACATTTCTGGCATGTTGCTATGGATAAATGATCTATTGTTAACTTAGGGAAGTTTTTATGATGGAATACTGTGGGGAGAGGAGAATACTGACAGTACAGGGATGAACCTTTACCTGGGAGAGAGTAAAAAAATTTTCTTGCAGCATAAAATTTTATCTGAGTTCTATATTTGCTGACATTTGGAAGGGCATCCAGCCATAAAGACCAAGCCAGAGCAGATTTTGTGATGCTGGTGCCACAAAAAATGCATCCAGTTCATGCAGTAAAGTGGTTGGTGGCAGGAATTGCATCCAGCCAGTAAAAACCATGCCAAAACAAACAGTTGAGTTTGATGCAGTCAGCTCCTGTCAAACGGTCCAACCCATACCAGCATGGGAGATGGACATTAAATGATGATAATGATGACAACACAGACCACCATCTGGTTTTGTTTTTCTTTCTGCAGACTCAGCCAGCTTCTACCTCAAATAACCAATGACATTGATGTATCCATAGCAGTCAAATAAAAATGTCTAAGTGGCTAAGAAGAATTATTGCTACTAAGAGGAATACATTTTCAGACTATTAGTCCCCTCTTTATGCTTCCCAACCACATGGTTTCAGGTTCAATCCCACTGCTCAGCCCTTGAGATGAGTGCCAGCAACTATAGCCCGAGGCTGACCAAGGCTTTATGAGTGGATTTGGTCATCAGAAATTCAAAGAAGCTCATAATATGTGTACATGTGTATGTATGTGTTTGTTTGTATTTGTTTCTTTGACTTGACATCATGTAATAGTTATAAAAGAAATGAGTGTCATCATCACAAAAGAAGAATCATTCATATCCAATCTACCCTGAAAACATGTCTGGTCATGGGAAAATATTAGCTAACATGGGAAGAGGTGAGGGCTGGTGACATGAAGGGCATCCAGCTGTAGAAAATCAGCCCCAATAAATTCCAACCAATCCATGCAAGCTTGGGAAAGTGGATGTTAAACAATTACAAAGATGATGAATGACATCTACACTGTTTCATTTGATTTCTTATCATCATCACCAAATATATTGTTTTATATACGTGTATATAGCCTCAGACAAGATTCAAACTTTATTTCTATACTAAATATTACAATGTTTTTCTTATTCAATAATATTCATCAGTGACATGGTGTGCAAATTAAATAAAAGTTTAGAAATAAAAATTACAAAAATTAGGAATGAATTACTTACTCTAAGTTGTGTGTTCATGTAAGCTTTGTGGAAAGGAAGAGCAGTCTCTTCCGTTAACAGCAGCTCATTCTGAAGCCGGTCAAACTTCTCCAATTCATCCTCCAACTGAAATCACAGTTTACAAGCAACCAATATTATTAATACATTATAAATACATTATTAATACATTATAAATACAACTCCCCATTGCCATTCTCATCACCAGTAGATAAGACTAAATTCTGTAATTCATTTAGTTCTCTTAGTTAACACTTATCATTACATTATCTACTTCATATTTCTGGCATTAGAAACTGTGTTTTTATCTTATGAAAATCCAATTACAATTTTCAGTTTCTCTGACATCAAATGAAGCAGGTTAAGAGTCTGGTCTCTCCTCAGATTATCATTGGTTTATATTCTGTGGAACCCAGAGTTATTCTCAGGTTGAGACAACACATGGAAGGTTTGATATGAACCAGAATAATATCTACTGAAATACCTATCTACATTGTCTTCAGTCTGTTAGCTTCCCTTCCTTTGCACATCAAAGCATATGTACAGATGAAAGAATGTTTGTATTTCATCTTGAAATATAATTTCTACACACCTGAGTGTGTGCAAATGGAAAAGAATTTCATCCTGAAAATAAATAGAATACTTACAGATGAATTTAACTTAAAACGTTGGTTGCCACTTGTCACGTCTTCTCCGTTTGGTAAGAAACATTCTACAAACCAATTTTCAAACTCTGGGAATAAAAAATAAAATTGCTATTAGACCAAAATTTCATGTTTGCATCTGTAGGTTCATGCATAGCTGTGGGGTTAAGAAACTTACTTCCAAACCACATGGTCTCAAGTACAGTACTATAGTGTGACACCTTGGGTAGGTGTCTTCCACTATAACTCCAGGTTGACCAAAGCCTTAGGAGTGGATTTGGTGGATGGAAATTGAAAGAAGCCTGTTGAATATGTGTGTGTGTCTCCTTGTTTTGAATCGCATGATAGATGTAAATGAAAGCCACTGTTATACAAACAGTGTGATTCACTTTCAATAGTCTGAAAAAGCATGTCTGGCCAGGGAAGGGGGGGATACTATTTGCTTATGCTTGGAAACAGGTGAAGGTTGGTGACAAGAAGGGAATCCAGCCATAGAAAATCTTCCATAATAAACTTCGTCCAATTCATACAAGCATGGAAAAGCAGACATTAAAACAACAATGATGATGATCAGAAAAAAAATAGAAATATTGTACAGTTATGATTGTGTTAACCAAATCAATTTTCATGGGATAGAGAGAAAAGCAATGTCACAGAGTTTGGCACCTTAGTCTAACCTGAACTTCATTGTTTAAAAGAGTATTCCATTGATCAAAAGACACCAATGACATTTAGTTAAGTTGGATCAAAAGCTAACAGGCACTTTGCTAACAACACGAAGATGTCTCTACATGGTTGCTTGACTTGTTAGAAATAACAACTAAATCTTTATCAAATCACATCCTACCCTCTTTAAAATAAAATGACAAAACATGAAGAATACATTGGATAATATGATTCTGCAACAAAGAAAAAGTGGGGATGGTCATAGCAAGACCAGCTGTAATCATGGGTCAACTTGACTGGAGCTGATGGGGTTGGATTACAAATGTCATCAGCTCTTTCAAATAGCTGTATTGTTTTACAATATTTGTGAGGTAACTGACCATACGACAATGTGTTCAAACACCACCACAACCACTACTACTGCCACTACAGCCATTGCTTTGTACCACTTTACAAGGTACATAACTCTGCTTTTAGTCAGCTATTCCAACAACCACTATCACATATACACAAATTTACTGTAGACATGCTGTTATTCATATTTAGATCTTCTAACGTCTAATTGGGAAATTGTTGATGGAAGATTTTGAAGTTGGATCAAGCAGAGTGACAAAGCAGAAGTTCTTTCTTTCTCATTGCTCGCTTGAGAGAGAAAAGTTTTAGTGATAATCCAAGAACTTATAAACTACACAATAACAGAGACACTTGTTCTCCATTCTCTTCCTCCACATCTCTATCTCATTCATGTTTACATAACTACAGAGCAAATCTGCAGTCACACCAATATTCAAGCAGAACTTTCTTTTGCTTTTCTGTAGTTTCCTATTGAACAATCATATCTAACTGAATATGACTCATCTCATTCACCCACATTTCATAGTCATCTTATTGTTAAATATATATAATTCATTAAGACTTTATAAATTTCTGAGGGAAAATCCCTTTATAAGAAGATATTTTTCAAGTAATTCTAGTAATTGTATTTTCTAAATTTTTCATCTAAATAACAACTATATCAGGTTACAACACAAGACCTCGAACAAAATATAATGGGCAAAACAGAGGAGTACTAGAGAGTAGACAGCCTTCTTTCTTATTCAATGTCTGGGCATTTTAGACATATGGCATTTGTTTTTCCAATTCCATTTCTGAATTGCAAGTATATCATGCATGCAGACCCCATTTCAGTCAATCAGAACTTATTGATCATGTAATAATTTCTAGAACTTTCTTTCAACAAAGGCCTTAAATATAGAGGCTTTTGGTACAAGAACACAGAGGAAGTTGAGACCTTGTTTGTAATAGTCCATGATGAATTCCCCTCCCAAAGATATTTTCACAGCTTCATACTCAAACCAATGCAATTCTCCTCATAGCTGTTTTCACAGCTCTATACTCAACTCAGAGATGGATAAAGAATCAATGTGGTCATATGTAATTGCAGCGATGTAAAAAATCAGCCCAATCATCAATTATCTGTTTAAAATTTCTAGCACCTGTAAAACACAATGTTCATATAAGATTGATTCTGTTTGTATTTCATGAAGCCTTGTAAAAAACATAGCCATAAATTATGTATATGTAGTTGACATCAAGTTTTTGTCATAACCAATGCTATAGACTGTAACAGACAGCTAATAATAAATGTATCTCCAGCACTTTCATAGCAAAACAGACAATACACTTACCTTGAACTAACTTTTGCCGACAATGGTGCACCAAATTTTGGTAGTAGGACACTTCAGTCTTCAAATCCATTAATTGATCAAATTTGGAACGATAATCTCGTTTGAGATTTTTCAAAGTTTTTACAAGTTGGAATTCTTCTTCACTAATTGCTTCTTCTCCTTCTTCACTATATAGGGTCCCTATATATTACAAACATATAAACAGTTTTACAAAGATGGACATCTTTCGAAAAGATAGATATTTCACTAGGATAAATAAGCAAGAACAATAATGTTTGAGCAAAATACGATTCATATACAACAAATAATTATGTCAAACAGATTTATGTAGCCTATATAAAAGAGAGATGGCTAAAAAAAAAAAGTAACTAAATATCACCCAAACTGCACAAAGGATAATCTACATAATTTAACCCCTGATATACAAAATAATGGATAGTCAAGGCTGGATCCAGGGATTAGATAAGAGATAGGGTTAAATAAAAAGAATAATAATCATCATTGATGTGAAACAAGGATAATGGTTTGAAGTGTATCAAACACAAAAATAGATGAGTGTTCTTATACCAGCATCTCTGTGGTTGAAAAACTAGCCAAGCTCCAATTTATGCTATCAACTATGAGGTATTGTTTGACTTCATCCATTGTTGTGAAGTGTGGTAAGTAAATAATTAAGAACAAAATCAGCCATAAACTGCATTAAATGTTCCTTTACTTTGGTAACGTCATAAACTGATGAAGAATCTATGTTATATTCATACACACCAATGTTCTGGGTTTTCATCACTTTCAAATATTGTATTTATTTCAATTTTCAGTGTAGTGCAAAAGATTCATGCTAATATTTGCCGAATTAGTTATACTTATTAACACAGGGAAACGTCTTCACTAAAGGAGCGCTAAAAGGCTATGTCGTTAAGAAATTTGTTTCCCAACCATATGGTATCAGGTTCAGTCCTACTGCATGGCATCTTGTGCTTGTGTCTTCTACAATAACCTTGGGCAAACCAAAGACATGTGAGTAGATTTGGTATACAAAACTGAAAGAAAGCTGTCATATAGATGTGTGTGTGTGTGTGTTTCTCCTTGTCTTCACATCATGTTTTAGTTGTAAACAAGTGTTGTCTTACAAATGGTGTTGTTCATTTCCAACCTTTCCTGAAGATCATGTCCAGCCATGGGGAAAAAATACCTTGCTTGGAAACATGTGAGGGTTGGTGACAGGAAGGGTATCTGGCCATATAGGAAATCTACCTCAACAAATTCCACTTGACCCATGCAAGCATGACAAAGTGAACATTCAAAATGACGATGATAAAGGACGATATTTAAGTAGATAAACTGATCTCAGTACTTATTAAGAGTCTGGTATCTATTGTATTGTCTTTCTTGCTGAACCACTAAGTTATGGGGATATAAACAAACCAATACTAATTGTTAAATGGCAGCGGGGTGGATAAACACAAAGATACACACCTATATATATCTTATGTGTGTGTGTGTGTGTAAGAAATAAGTTAGAAATAATGGTCATTCCTTTATTTGAGCAAATAAAGGAATTATATGCAATGACCCTTATTTTCAACTTGTTTCTTATATATCACTCTGTGTAAAAACCAGTTTATCTGGACGTAGAGTATAAAATGATCATTTATTTTCTCTCCTCATGCCAACAATAATGCTTGTCCCCTTTACCTTTGATAAATCTCATTTCTGTAGCCACATATACATTTTTTTGTAGTTTTGTAGTTCAATCACCATCATTCATCATCATTTCAATGTCCACTATGCTTGCATGGGTCAGATAGATTACATATAGGCAGATTTTCTACAGCTGGATGACCTTCCTGTTGCTAACCCTCATCTGTTTCCATATAAGGTAATGTTTCTCCATGGCTGAATGACAAAACAAGGAGACACACACACACACACACACACACACACACACACACACACACACACACACACACACACACACACACACACACACACACACACACACACACACACACACACACACACAGGTCTTGAAAGGCCTGCAAAAATCATGGGCACAGCTCCTTTTACAGACTAAATTTAATAAAAAAAAAAACGGTCTCACCATGAAGGATATGCTGTCCTCTCAAAATTCAGATCCCTAGATATTATTGAAATCACTGAACCATAAATTATAAGTGGAACCTATTGCCATCCAAGCACATTGGGGCAACCAATATCTGTATTAAAAGTTGTTTGTAGTCTGTTAGTATAACATCCAAACTATAGTGCCTTAATATTAATCAGGTCTCACCTTGCTTTACTCTTTCTGCTTTGCTTTCTTCAAGTCTGTATTTTGTGTTGTCAATCTCACATTTTATCATGTTAATTTCTCGTGCCAGTGTTACATAATTTTTCTTTAGTGTGTTAAGAGTTTCTGCAGAAACAAGGGAGGAAAAAAAATTGCATTTAGTTTCATCAAAAGATTCTACTGTCTGAGACTCAAATACTAATTCATTCATATAACACCAGTGGTGTTAGACCTGGTTAAAAATTACGCTTCGAACTGGATGTTTCTGTTATGGTTCTTGCTCATAAAACAACTGGAATTCAGTAGTCATCTAGCAGCTGACTCCTCTCATTTAAAAACATAAGAAGGCTATTTTTGCTAAAACTATATAAAGTGCAGATGAATGAAGGCCTTCAAAGAATAAACAGAACTTTTTATTGCCAGAAATTTGGGACAAGAAAATCACAAAACCTAGTATTTGCTGAATCAACAAATGGTAATAGAATTAATAAGACATAAATTAATATTGGGTTGTCCGGGAAGTTCTGAGCATTTATTAATATGCAAAAAGGGATATAAATGATTGACCTATGCCCATCTATCATGCAATTTAAATATTCCATCAGCATAAAATTTGACTGGTTTTGAAGAAAAAAAGTTATCTAGATGTATTTTGACTCCATCTAAATCATTAAATGTTTTTTTTTTTTTTGATTATCCATTTCAAATGTCAATAAAGGGTAACTGGAATGAAAGATAAATCTATTTTTTGTCAGAAAAATAAGAAGAGATGCACTACCACTTCAAGCAATGCCAAAGTTTTAACTGTGGTACATATCAGGTGTGTTCAATGAAGTGTTAAAAGATTTTGCTTAAAAACACTCAGTCATTTCTGGATAACCTCATAGATAAGCTGACAAAACACTTAATATAGTTTTGCTGTTGCTACCTACAACAAAAAATACCTTTCCATAGTGTCTATTTACAATCAAGTGAACTGAGCAAAATAGAAAATCTAGCCATTCTCTAAAATAAATTACCTTTGTTTGTTGACAACTCTTTATTCACCTCACTGCCTTGGTCATGTTTAAATTCTTCAAAGGCAACAGATCTTTGTGGGGGAGTGCTGCAACATAAAGTACATGATGAAATTATACCATAAGCAACATTAAAGAACCAGTACATATTTCAAACTAAACCCCAGTATTTTACATATGTCCCCTTCTCTATTTTTACACAAAAGTCAAAAATCATACACAAAACAAGAACTTTAGTTACTTAAGCATTCTAAGGAATCAAAAAACTGAAGAACAACAAATTTCAACCTCCTCTTAACAGATTCCCTTTCACTATCTTTCAAGACCATTAGCTTTTGCACTCTAAATGCTTTTCCTTTTACAATTTATTGGATCAGGTCCATAAATACATCAATTCTTGTTTATCACAGGCGTTTGGTTCCAAAAAAAAAAAAAAAAAAAAGACATTGTAATAAATGAATCACCTCTACATACTTTGTAAAGGGAATAAATAGAAGATTCACTGAAACCGAGCTTCCACCATCATGTATGTTTTTTATCATCTGTACTTTTTCCTGTAGAGAATACACTCATCTGTCTCAGTTGTTAGAATCAAGTGGCTTTGTAGCTTTTCTATTCACTGGTCCAACCTCGATGGGTATGAGTATGCAAAGCTGTATATAAAATGTGCAGCTGTGCAACACAGTCATATAAACACAAGCAACAGTTAGTGCATTCTGGGTAGCTAAGTATTGTGAACAATTGTTCAGGTGCATTTTTGAAGTACAAGCAGAATCTTCAACTTATAGATCAATCTGTCATAAGCATAACATGGTTCACAATTGAGTGTACCATTTTCTCCTGCAAATCAGTAATAAACAAGGCTATGTGTCTGAAAAATTGACCTTTAGCCCCATAACTTCTAGAAATAATCCTGTCAAATATCATAAAACAAAAACAGAGTGAAACTTTAAATACAAACCCCGGTCTTTCACTTAGTTTTTCTAAAATATTGTCAGACGGTGTGACAACTATTTCATCAGACTTTTTCTCAACAATACCATTGGGTGAAACAGTAGTTGGTGATTTCCTTTCAAATCTTGATGGTGCTGAAGCCACTATTTTGCTGCTGTTAAAGCAAGAGGTAATTAAAT
The DNA here is from genome assembly GCF_001194135.2 of Octopus bimaculoides. Lineage (NCBI taxonomy): Eukaryota > Metazoa > Mollusca > Cephalopoda > Octopoda > Octopodidae > Octopus > Octopus bimaculoides. Next base: position 54,872,924 of record NC_068988.1, read on the forward strand.
TGTAATTATTATTACTATTATCAATTTTTATTTCATTATTGTAGTCTTAATTTCCTTCCTTGCACAGTTTGAATACAAATTCTGCATGAGTTTAATTTACCTTTCCTTCTTCCATACTAATTAAATATTAGAGTTAACCAATTCAATTGTGTGCACCCATCCCTGAAATTATGTAGTCGTGACTGGCACTTGTACCCATGGTACGAAAAAATATTCGAGCGAGGTCGTTGCCAGTGCCGCTGGACTGACTCCTGTGTAGGTGGCACGTAAAAAACACCATTTGAGCGCGGGCGTTGCCAGTACCGCCTGACTGGCCCTCGTGCCGGTGGCATGTAAAAGCACCCACTACACTCTCGGAGTGGTTGGCGTTAGGAAGGACATCCAGCTGTAGAAATCCTGCTAGATTGGTTTGGAGTCTGGTGCAGCCATCTGGTTCGCCAATCCTCAGTCAAATCGTCCAACCCATGCTAGCATGGAAAGCGGACGTTAAACGATGACGACGATGATGTGCCTAGTCTATAACAAAATGTAGGACAGATTTCGCTTCTGGCTGAATCCATCATAAAGACAGGGCAGACAATTTCTCTCTGCTTGGTGGCTGTGTTGAAAACCATTAGACAGGGAATGAAACTGAAAGAACTGAGGACAGATACTTTCTTCAGTCAAACACTAGTCAACTTTTTTTTAGTTCCACTTAAAAACGAAGGTGTAGGTGGAGAGGAGAGTACTGACTTCCAGTGAATTTCTCAAAAGGTGGGTAACTATAGTAAAGGGCAAAGGGTAAAGACCCCCTTTGACCACAAGTGACCATGGGATTGCATCTAGAAAGTTCTGCTTCAAGATACAAGCCCAGGCAAGGTTGTTTTGTGGAAGAGCAGCCATCACCCATGCATACAAGCCTCTCCTCTCCATGCCATTGATGTTGTCCAAGGGAAAGGCAAAGGCCGATACAGCTTGATGCCAGTGACAACGCAGCTCATTTCTACAGCTGAGTGAACTGGAACAACATGAAATAAAGTGTCATGCTCGAGAACACAACACATGGCCCAGTCTGGGAATTGAACTCACAACCTCACAATTATAAGTCTGACACTGAATTATGTGCCCTCACAATGAAAATGATAGATGGAACTATTTTAAGCATCTGGCTTAAAGTCCAAAGGGTGTATTTGTCCTTTTGGGATTGATAAAATAAGTTCCAGGTGACTACTGGGGTTGATGTAGTTGACTAGTTCCCTTCCACAAAATTTCAGGCTGTTCCAGTTCACTCAGCTGTAGAAATGAGTTGCGTTGTCACTGGCATCAAGCTGTATCGGCCTTTGCCTTTGATAGAAAGAATTATTATTATTATGAGTTGAAATTTAGCCAAAGTTGACTTTGCCTTTCATCCTTTAAAGGTTGATAAATTAAGTACTAATTGAGTACTAGGGTCAATGTACTTAACTCACCTCCTCTCCCACAATTTCAGGCCTGGTACCTATCATTGAAAAATTGTTATAAGTATGATTCCCTTTGTGCACTTAGCATTTAACAGAATCAACTGAAAGAAAATATTGACAAATTATCATGGAAAGAGGTTAATAGATATAACCAGAGAGAAAAAAGAAGCTTTTCCACACTGAAAAATTATACTAAACACTTAATGGGCAATCATAAAGATACACCAAAAAAGTAGCCTCTACATATTCACTCAACCTTTTAGAAATAGCAGCAAGATTTCCTTCAAATTATAACTTATCTTCTTTAAAAGGAAAGACACATTATATAATGTAGTTCTGAAAATACAAAAAGATGGGATGATTGTAGCTTTGAATGTCTTTGATCGTAACTCTGCTCAATCAGAACTGACTTGAAGATAAACAATAGTCGTTACAAAAGAATTGTTTATTTGTTTCAGTCATTAGACAGCGGCCATGCTGGGGCACCAACTTGAGGAATTTTTAGCCAGATGAATCGACCCCAGTACTTGAGAAGACCTGGCAAGCCAAGTGAGACCTAAATCTAAGGCCTCAGCCAGTCCACTTATGCGTACCTTTCCTTCACTGGACACTAAGCTCCACTTGCGAAGACCTGTTGAGGCAAGTGAAATTGAAATCGAATTAAATTCAACGACTGGCACCCATGCCAACGTCGTCTCCTTCATTGGACACGAAACTCAGCTTGCGAAGAATTGTTGGGGCAAGCGAAATCGTGATGGCACTTGTGCCCAGCGTCGCCTTCCTGGCACTTGTGGCGGTGGCATGTGTAAAGACATTCGAGCGAGATC
>NC_068988.1:54875453-54884056 GCF_001194135.2 Octopus bimaculoides
GAGCCTGGTGTAGCCATCCGGTTCACCAGTCCTCAGTCAAATCGTCCAACCCATGCTAGCATGGAAAGCAGATGTTAAATGATGATGATGATGATACTTATTCTATCAGGTTCTTTTGTTGAACTGCTAAGTTGCAGGGGTATAAACACACCAATTCTGGTTGCCAAGTAGTGGTGAGGAACAAACACACAAACACACACATATATGATGGGCTTCTTTCAGTTTCCATCCACCAAATCCACTCACAAAGCAAAAGTAGAAGACACTTGCCCAAGGTGCCACACAGTGGGACTGAACCTGGAACCATGTGGCTGGGAAGCAAGCTTCTTACCACACAGCCATGAGGGGAGACATGTTGACATGCTATCTTATTCTGGATGAAAGAATCACAAAGGCAAACTCTCAGAAGATAAAAACCCGTTTCCATTAACCTGTTAACTTCTCTCGACCGCCTCTTTTCCTTCTCTTTGGAGCTCTTCTTCAGTTGTACAACAGGTGTTTGGTCAGTTTTGGCTGACCGGGCACTGGTTCCAACACTGAAGCCTTGGCTATCGATTTCCCCAACCAAGGGGAAGTTATCTGGTAAAATAGTAGTGGTCTGGAAGAAATGGTAAGGTGAGATAGAGACACATAGATAGATAGAGAGAGGGGGGGGAAAGAAAGAGAGGCAAACACAAAGGAATTGAGAGAGTAAGAATAAAGAGGTAGAGATGGAGTAAGAAATTTAGAAAGGTTCAAGGGTAAAAATCAGTAAGACAGTGAGTGATAGTATATGTGAGAAGAAAAAATTGAGAGTAACAGTGGGATAGTAAATGAGGTTGGGAGACAGACAGTAAATGAGATAGAGAGACAGACAGAGAGAAAGAGGGAGAGCAAATAACAGTGTAACTTTTCAGCATTTAAACTGGTCTTATGCAACCTAAATATTCTACATGTCTTATGTCCAAACCAGACAGGTCTGGCCTCTCACAACTATCCTACAATGTCATTGTAAAAATAACAATCAAATCATCAAAATCTCAATGTTATGAGTTAAAGCATGATTAATTCAAAACTATGTGATTAAATAAGCATTACTTTTGACCAGTGGAGGCGCAATGGCCCAGTGGTTAGGGCAGCGGACTCACGGTTTCGATTCCCAGACCGGGCGTTGTGAGTGTTTATTGAGCGAAAACACCTAAAGCTCCACGAGGCTCCAGCAGGGGGTGGTGGTGAATGCTGCTGTACTCTTTCACCACAACTTTCTCTCACTCTTACTTCCTGATTCTGTTGTGCCTGTAATTCAAAGGGTCAGCATTGTCACACTGTGTCACGCTGAATATCCCCGAGAACTACGTTAAGGGTACACGTGTGTGTGGAGTGCTCAGCCACTTGCACGTTAATTTCACGAGCAGGCTGTTCCGTTGATCGGATCAACTGGAACCCTCGTTGTCGTAAGTGACAGAGTGCCAACATCTTTTGACCAAGTAAAATGAATGCTAAAGGGTTAAATCACCTAAGATAAACATACATTACAAGCACCACCTCAGTTATTGTGATTGTTATTCATTCTTTGCTCAAGTTCACTGGTGATCATAGAACTGAAGTTAAAGGGTGATATTGTATGTGCTTCTGTCATGGACAAAGCATACAGAAGTTGCAATTGATGCTGAGTGGAAACAGTCAGATTTAGTTATATAAATTGAGTTATTGAATATCATTACCAATAGCCATGGACATATATGTGTGTCTATGTCTGAATGGATGTATTTCATATGCTCGTTCATTTTAGGTCCATTTTTTGATGCAAGCATTGGTCATATGAATATATTATTGAAGCATTGTCTTACAGTCTTATGCTCTTCCTGTCACTAACCCTTACCAGTTATTCAAGTAAGGGATTATTTCACATATCTTTGAAGGTAGTGAGTAACTTCCATGGAGAGCAAATGTAAACAAGGTACTATTCACAAAACAAACTTCCAATAAAAACATTCCAGACCTAATGCCTGCCACAACAAACTTGTAGTCACAGCAGACCAATCACCAATACCATTTCTTCTAAATAGAGGACCAAATCTTACTTCTTGTGCTGCAGTTTCTGCGCTTTCTAATGCTTTGTAGCGTTGTTTTAGGTTTTCTTCAATATTCTTCTCTAGGTTGCTAAAATGAAAAGCAAATAGAAGAATGAATATGTCTGCATGTCTTAATAAGTAGATCTGTGTGTATACATATGTACATTTTCTTCTGTTTTATATATACAAAGACACACACACACTCTACATACATATATATATATTTATATATATATGTGTGTGTGTGTATATATAGGCGTAGGAGTAGCTGTGTGGTAAGTAGCTTGCTTACGAACCACATGGTTCCAGGTTCAGTCTCACTGCATGGCACCTTGGGCAAGTGGCTTCTACTGTAGCGTCAGGCTGACCAAAGCCTTGTGAGTGGATTTGGTAGAATATATTTGGAGAATATATTCTCTATGTACCTGGTGCCTTCTATGGATACATATGTGTGTGTGTGTGTGTGTGTGCGTGTGTGTGTTTACATTGCATTCATTCATTTAGGATTTACTGAGAGTGGGAACTAAATAATAACAACAGGTGAATGTATGGTTGTAGACAGAACAGTCAGCACATTGCATCTGTGCAAGGTATTTTTGGGACACTAGGTCCATGAATGGCACCTGGTTATTTAACCAACTACATATATACATCATGTTTGATTAGGACTGGCCTCGAGCTACACAACAACAAAACAGGAGCAACAGCACTAACAGCAACAATGACCATGACCACAGCAATTACAACAAAAACAGTAGTAGCAACAGCAATAACAACAACAACAATAATAATACCAACAATGATGACAACAACAAGAACAGCACTAGCAACAGCAATAACCTTATCACTACCACCAACAACAGCAAGAACAACAACAACATTAATATGATTATTTCCAGACCTTTAAGCACTAAACAAAACACAGAAAGAGTCATCATTATAGGCGTAGGAGTGGCTGTGTGGTAAGTAGCTTGCTTACCAACCACATGGTTCCGGGTTCAGTCCCACTGCATGGCACCTTGGGCAAGTGTCTTCTACTATAGCCTCGGGCCGACCAAAGCCTTGTGAGTGGATTTGGTAGACGGAAACTGAAAGAAGCCCGTCGTATATGTGTGTGTGTGTGTGTGTGTGTGTGTGTGTGTCTGCGTTTATCCCCCCCAACATCGCTTGACAACCAATGCTGGTGTGTTTAGGTCCCCGTAACTTAGTGGTTCGGCAAAAGAGTCTGACAGAATAAGTACTAGGCTTACAAAGAATAAGTCCTGGGGTCGATTTGCTCGACTAAAGGCGGTGCTCCAGCATGGCCACAGTCAAATGACTGAAACAAGTAAAAGAGTAAAAGAGTATTTGAAGAACTTACTTGTACATTTCTCGAAACAGATCAAATAAAGTTTGAATCTGGCAAACATTAATTATCTGAAACAAACAAACGAAATTGTTTAATAGAGAAAAATATTAGAATGGGAATGAAATTTATTTGTTCCATTCTAGAAAAATGACCTTATGCATCACAAGTTCAAAATAACTGCTAGTATTTTGTATCCCTTTTAGTTAATACTAGATTTTTTTTCCTCCATTTAACAGATAAAAATGGAGTGAACACCAAGTGTATCTCTATTTGTCATATTTACTATTAAAGATCTTAAGGTAGTGAGCTGGCAGAATCGTTAGCATGCTGGGCAAGATGCTTAGTGACATTTCATCTGTTTTTATGTTCTGAGTTCAAATTCCACTGAGGTCAACTTTACCTTTCATCTTTTCAGAGTCAATAAAATAAGTACCAGTTGAGCACTGGGGTTGATGTAATCGACTTACATGCTTCCCCAAAATTGCTGGACCTGTGCTAAAATTTGAAACCATTATTGAAGATCTTGAGAAATGCATAATCATCACAGTTACCAAGTTTTCTAAACTTTAGTTAAGGAATTAAGGTTCTTTACCTCTAATTCATCCAGGGAACCTTGAAGGAATCTTTCGAGTTGTCTTTTCAAATCAAGTTTTTGTTGATATGTTAATGGTTCATAATTGATCTGAGTTCTGTTCGCCTGTAGATAAATAAATAAATAAATAAACAAACAATAAGGTGAAGATCAATTTTACATAAAGATTAAAAAAGTATTCATACTAATTATATGAATGTATTATTCATCATCGTCATCATCGTTTAACGTCCGCTTTCCATGCTAGCATGGGTTGGATGATTTGACTGGGGACCGGTGAAACCAGACGGCTACACCAGGCTCCAATCTGATTTGGCAGAGTTTCTACAGCTGGATGCCCTTCCTAACACTAACCACTCCAAGAGTGTAGTGGGTGCTTTTACGTGCCACTGGCACAAAGGCCAGTCAGGTGGTACTGGCAACAGCCATGCTCAAAATGGTGTATTTTATGTGCCACCCGCACAAGAGCCAGTCCAGGGGCACTGGCAACGATCTCGCTTGAAAGTCCTTAGGATATTGATTTGAAGTTTTTGTATTTATGTATTTGTTTTGCAAAAGTAAAAAATCTAAAGTTACAATGATGGTAGTGGTGATGATGTGAAGAAATGACAAAATGTCAACGATGAAAAATTTGTAAAACTTACAAGTGTGTCATGCATAGCCAGTTCCACCTTCAGCTGAGAAATTTCTTGTTTCATTTTCTTTACCAAAATCTAAAACGGAAAACCAAAATGTAAAGCAGAACAACAGTCATTTGAAACTCAATACTTGCATTAGATTGTGCACTGCTAAAAGCACCCAAAGAGCAGGTGGTGGTGAAATACAGTCCCTCTGACTGGCTTCCACACCAGTTTCAGTTTCCATCCAACATATTTCACTCACAAGGCTTTTGTCAATCCAAGATTTATAGAAGGGAGACGCCAACCTAAGTGCCACACAATAGAAACATGTTTTGAAGTCAATTTCTTAGCCACATGGTAATGCTTTGTGCTTATTCATTGATTATTGTCTATTTTGTTCTTTATTGTGAAACTCAGATGGCACTGTGACTGTAGGCATTTTTTTGTCACTGGAAGATTGTGGGATAAGAATAACCAAAAAGCATTGATTTTTTTTTCTCATGCCATCTCACATTATATTACTACTGCTTATTTTACAAACCCTAGAAGCTAATCCACACAGTCCTGCCTGATCTATACAGTCCTGCTTACGGTGTGGAGTCCTGCCAATTGTATGTAGTCCTGCCTACTGTATGTATACCACACTTCAGTTTGGTGTGGAAATAAAATCTGTTTTGTTGTTGTTTAGCACCAGGTCAACCTTGATCAAGAAGACCTACGATTAATAACTATTCAGTTGTGAACATTCCATCTTTTTCTTTCACATAATGTATCTAAGACAATATGCAATCTGCTTTGTTTATGTTTTTGTTCGTGCAAGATGGGGGTTCAGGGAGGAAAAAAAGATTCTGCATTCCTGGTTTGGCACTAAGTAAAAAGAATAGGGAAGAGGAGGTCATAATTTTCTCCAGTAGCTTGATTATGAAAAGAGTAAATGAACTAGATCAGTACTTAACCAACAACCATGGAAATCATTTCTTTCAACTATCCATTTGTAATTGGAAATTGCAAGACTGAATCACCATTGAATATATATAATTTCCCCACCACTTTATGCATTTGTTTTTTTTAAAAAAAGTTATGCATTTTGTTTTATAATAGCCTTATCCATGCTAGCAATGATATATACCTTAGTGTGGATTGAATTAATCCTCAGCTTCTGATCAAACACAATGATATATAGATTAGTGAAGATTCTGCTGGTCTGGTACACATATGATGACTAAGATGGGATACAGCTTAATAACAATCGGATAGATTCTAACAAATTGAACATAGATTTTTTTTCAAGTTCCATGCATTAAAAAAAAATTTCTCCTACCTTACTATCATTTCTCAAACAACCTAAAAACCATTTATTAAACTCTCTCTCTCTCTCTCTCTCTCTCTCTCCCTCTTTCACTCCATATTTACTTAGTGATCTTATCAATTATACTTTGACAGGTAGAGTGAGATGAAATGTCTAGACTTATCTTCCACACTTGCTGATGAAAAGATAATGGTAGTCAAGAACTATTTCAATTCCTATTTGAGATTACTTTAGCATTTCTAATGTTTCAAGCATAAAGAAAAAAACTTCTACTCATTTAACTAAATTTAAATCAGTTTATTTACTTTTATATTTTGTGGCCATAATCTTGATTCTATAACTAACTGGTGTCACACTTGTCACTTGCGTACTTAATCAAATTGTGAATGCGTAACATAACAGCTTCATCACCACCCGCAATATAAGTAAATGAGAAGCTCTAGAAAAGGTAAATTACAGATTTCTAAAACTACTGCATTGAGTAATGAAGTAGGTGAGGCAAAAAGTCATAATAAAATTGGTGAAAAAGAAAGCTAGAGTGAATAAAGTGCAACTTGAATCCTATCTCCTGTACTTTGGTGAGAAATAAGCAGGTAAGATGTGGCTATTTGAACCAAATATGAAGACATTAAAAGTACATTATTATTTGAAGTGAATTTAGGAAAAAGCTCAGGTGTCTCTGGTGGTTCTACTTTTACTCTGTTTCTTTTAATCCTTGAAACTTCCTCAAACAAGTATAAGTCTGAAAAATCATAGGAATTTTTTGTATGGAGAAAAGCACATTCTGATTGTATTTTGGTTGTCAAAGAACTGAAAAGTAAGTTTAAAATATGGGTAAAATAAGCTTGTTCAAAATAGGTTATCATAAGCCTTGCACAATCATAACCAAGACCGACGTATAAGTTAACGTCAAACAACTTCAATGAATTCTTGCTATAAAAGAAGAAAGTCGAGAGGAAGCCAGTGTAATGTAATACAATCAATATGTACCCAAATGGTACCAAATACGCAAGCATCAAAATGGTACTCATAAAAGATTTTGAAGGAATAATACATGTATATATGTTTAAAAAGGTAAGCCTACCTTATGGTCATCATATTTATTCACAGTAGGAACCATTGGCACACACATCATTCTAGTGGCAAACCGAAGGGTTGATATCTGTCATGGAGATATTGTTACAGAAATTAACACTGGTTTCAAATTTTGGCACAAGGCCAGCAATTTTGGGGGAGTGGGTAAATTGATTATATCAACGTCAGTGTTCAATTGGTACTTATTTTATTGACTCCGAAAGGATAAAAGGTAAAGGCGACATCGGCGGAATTTGAACTCAAAACATAAAGAGATGTAATGCCATCAAGCAATTTGCCCAGCATGCTGACAATTCAGCCAGCTCATCACCTGATAACAGAAATTAATATGAAAGAAAATAATTAATATAATGAAAAATGCCTGGTACCTTGCTGTACTCAAGAAGACCTGTACTCCACAACAGAAGTGTTAAGACCACTCCCTCTGGTAGTGTAAAGCACTCATGGTAATATCACATAAAAATGCCTGTGTGGTGCTATGTAAAAGCACCAGTGCCGAGACACAAAAGTGCCTGTGTGATATTATGTAAAAGCGCCCATGGAATGTCATGTAAAAGCACCTGTGTGGTACCACATAAATATGCCCATGGTATATTTACCATTTCAGTACAGTAGTGACAGCAAAACCAAGACAAAACACTGCACATATTCAAGGTGGTCAGAACCATGCTCAGTAATGTAGTGAAAACACTCAATAAATATATGACTACTGGATTGTCATTATCATCTCCATTTTACTTTCACCTCTCCATGCTTGCATGGGTTGGATGGAATTTGTTGAGGTAGTGTTTACTTCACCCAGATGCCCTTCTTGTCCGCAACCCTTACCTGTTTCTAAGCAAGGTAATATCTACTCATGGGCAGACAAGCTTTTCACAGAAGACCACAAATGAACAACATTGCTTGTATGACAGTAATGCTTATTTACAAGCATCATGTGATGTCAAGACAAGGGCAACGTCGCCTTCCTGGCACTTGTGCCGGTGGCATGTGAAAAGACATTCGAGCGAGGTCATTGCCAGTGCCGCCGGACTGGCTCCTGTGCAGGTGGCACATAAAATACACATTTTGAGCGTGGCTGTTGCCAGTACCGCCTGATTGGCCTTCGTGCCGGTGGCATATAAAAGCACCCACTACACTCTCAGAGTGGTTGGCGTTAGGAAAGGCATCTAGCTGTAGAAACTCTACCAAATCAGATTGGAGCCTAGCGTAGCCATCTGGTTCGCTGGTCCTCAGTCAAATCATCCAACCCATGCTAGCATGGAAAGCGGACGTTAAACGATGATGATGACGATGATGATATCTTTTATCTTTTACTTGCTTCAGTCATTAGACTGTGGTCATGCTAGGGCACTGCTTTGAAGAATTTTTAGCCAAATGAATCATTTTTGTTTTATTTTTTCTAGGCCCAGTACTTATTCTATCAGTTTCTTTTGCTGAACTGGTAAGTTACAGGGATGTAAACAAACGGTTGTCAAGTGGTGGCAGGAACCAAACATAGACACAAGAACATATATATATGTATATGTATGTATGTGTATATATATATATATATATATATATATATATATATATATATATATAT
>NC_068988.1:54885312-54906384 GCF_001194135.2 Octopus bimaculoides
GCCAAATAAACACATGCACTATATATATACTTCAGACTGGAGCAAGTGGAGCAAGAACACACACGGAAACAAAAAGTGTTACTGAAGAGGTTACAGATGTGTGATGCAAGACTTCCAGACAATGGACAAGCGTTCAAATAATAAAATAACAATAATAAATGAGTGAATAATATATATATATATATATATATATATATATATATAGTGCATGTGTATATTTGGAAAAAAAAAATAATAATAAATAAAATGACCATCTCAAAGTACAACAATATCTGTTTCAACACATGATTTCATATCAGGAATCTTGCAAAATGAATTGATAAATGTTATCATCATCATCATCGTTTAGCATCAGTTTTCCATGCTGGCATGGGTTGGATAGTCTTACTGAGGACTGGCAAGCCAGAAAGCTGTACCAGGTTCCAATCTGATCAGGCAAAGTTTCTTCAGCAAATTTGGTTGGTGGAAACTGAAAGAAGCCCATTTTCTATTAAGTGTGGTTTAAAAGCTTGCTCAAGGTACCATGCAGTGGGACTGAAACTGAGACAACATGGTTGTTAAGCAAGTTTCTTAACCACATATCCACACCTAAGCCTATATAACATAATAATGGTTATAATTATAAAACTAATACAGAGTAATAAAATGGTAGTTCCATTGTGTATTGATGTTTTTTTGTTGATATGTCAACACTGGGTGAGATAAAGAGAAAGAGAGACAGATGAAGGGAAAGATAGAGAGATAAGTTCTATAGAAAGATAAAAGAAGAAAAAAAATTCAACCTAGACAGAAGAATGAAAACTGCTACTGTGAAATGAAATATTTATAAAGTCCCATGGTAGAATAAAATAATTACAGACAAAAAAAAAGAAAATAGCTACAATAAAATGAGTCAATTGGAGTCATACAGTGTACAGAAATAGCCCAAACATGAACATGTGTATTAGATAAGAAATCTTAAGATTATGGAAGACTAATCAAGTCATAATTCAACAGTAATGTAAAACGAAAAGTAGGGGAAATTAAATAATTGTGATAAAACAGTATGGTAGACTAAAATAGCAGAATTAAAATAATAAAGCAGGTTACGATAGCAATGCTAAACAGTATTGTTGACTAAAGTGGTAGTATTGAAGCAGTATGGTAGATTAAAATAGCTATAATAAAAACAAAAATAGGTAGACTGAAACAAAGGTATTAAACAGTATGGTAGACTAAAATAACAAAATTAGAATAGACCAAAATATCCAATAATTGTATTAAAATTGAAAGACATACGAAAATAGCTGTAAGAAAACAGCAGGGTAGACTAAACAGTTGTAAATATTATATAGTAAGCTAAAATAACAGTGTTAAGACAGTGTGGTAGACTAAAATAGTTTAATAACAGTATTAAAACTTTATGGTTGACTAAAAAATTTGGCAGACTAAATTAGCTGTCTTAGAACAGTATGGCTAGATGATTATGTTAAAACTGTACAGTAGGCAACATTTTGAATCTCACAAAAGAAATTATGAAGGATTAATGAATGGAAAGAAGCTCTGTTAAAACAGAATTCTTGAACCTATGTCCAGAATGGAAAAGTGAATGTATAAGAACTGATGATGATGATGATGAGACCAAACCAACTGAAGCAATCATCAATAGAGCCCATTAATAGGTTAACTGAATATGATTTTATTGATGGTTAACAATAACTGAACCATTGACCACCACCACTACCACCATCATAGGTGAGGAGGAAGAGATAACTTAAATACACCAATATTAGGACAAACATCAAGCAGTCAACTTGATATGAGATTTATTTATTCATTTATTACTTACTGTTTCTTCAATTTGTTGCAGTTCTCCCCACACATTTGCAATGAGCACAGTGTTACTGTGGCCTCCAATTGAATCCTTCAAAAAATGAGTCAGTTTTGACTGACGGAATGGAATATGATCTCTCTTTTTGTCCGCCATTGCTACGACGACTTGTTCCAAAAATGACAGTGATTTATTTATGTACAACGCTTCTGCCTGTGTCTTAGCAGCTGACTGGTTCCACAATGGAAATTGGAAAGGAGGGAAAATGGAAAAAATAAAAGAAGAGAAACTTGGAGAATTATAAAGTAAATAAACATAGAAACTGAAGTAGAATGTCAATAACCAGGCTTTAAAACTATAATGAAAAGGTTTGATACTTAATACTGTATATTATAGTAAAGATTATTTGCCAGCATAATGTGGCAGTCCTGGTTGGGATGAATGCTACTGTTGTTTAGCTCCAGGAAACATTGTCTCCAGCTGGCTATATGACACACTGTGATCTTATATATGTTCGAATAGGGGCATTTAGCATCCCTACCCAGCACAAAGAACAGGGGATGCTTAAGTCCCCTGTTTGAAAATATATAAGGACACAGATAGTGTGTCATATAGCCAGCTGGAAACAATGTTTCCTTGGGCTAAACAACAGTAACATTCATCCCAACTGAGACTGCCACATTAGGTTGGCAAATAATCTTTACTTTAAGGTACTGTTACTGAACGTCTCTTGTTCAGAGATTTAGAAATATGATGTTTCTAGTTACTGTATATTATCACCATTACAAAATAAAAACAAAGTACAAGTATAATATTGTATACATGTTTTTAATGGCCACATTGGCTCCCTATTGTGGTGCATTTATTTCAGCTCTGGACATCAAGGCTGTGGAGTCAATACATAAGAACTTTAACTCTGAAGGGTTGGTGTATTGACTAAATTCATAGTACCACTAACTCTGACTTCAAATGATTCCTCTAGTTCAATGCTCTGCAACTGGTATGCCGCAGCACACTGGTGTGCCACGAGACAATGCTAGGTGTGTCGCAGTGTAACCTGAATATAATTTTTTTCCCCTATACTTTTAGTTATATTTTTAGTTCAGGTGTGCCACTGAATTTTGAAAAGAATTTAAGTGTACCGCAAGTGAAAAAACGTTGCAGAACACTACTCTAGTTTATAATGCTCCAGACTGACTCTGACCTCTTAGTTTATGTTAACACCGACTCCAAATCCTAAATTTATGGTATCACTGATTCCAACATGGACTTCTTAGTTTAGAGCACAACTGATTCTGGTTCCTCTTTTTATAATACCACTGACTCTGATGCCAAATCATAACTCTGGCTTTTGTCTCTATTAGTCATCTGACTAATCAGTTCCTCTGTCCCCACTCACTTCCATTTACCTCATACCTTGACAAGCTACCTGGACTTGCTGCTCCTGCTGATCATTCTCACCCTCTCTTCTAATTGTGAGCAACCAAGTAGCTCTTAAGAACCTGCTTTGTCTACCCAACCACTTCTCCCATACTTTAACCCCTTATCTCCTAGCATAAAACTGACTTCCCCCACCTCTAAGGGTTTTGCAGTTTTGTGAGTTACAATAGTGATCTCACTAGTGCCAGAGTACCCAGTACAAACTGCAAAGTGGTTAGTGTCAGGAATAGCATCCAACCATAGAAACCATGCCAAGCTGTGTTAGAATACTATGGCATCATTTTAGAACAATCCTACAAGAAGCTTGTCGTACATTTTTGTGATATGGTCATCTTAAAGACAGAAAACTTATAATGCAATGAATTAATGATGTGTAAGCAGCATGTAATTTAACTCTATAATGTACTCTAGAATAATTATAAATTTTCTGCATGTGTGTAAATTAAACTCAAATATATAGGACAATTATACAGAACTGTTGTTTATATTTGTCATGTGTATTCAATTCAGTTTAATTTACACACAAGCAGTGTTGGCTGAAAACTATATAGCTTTAACATAAAGTAGTTTAATATTTCACTTAAACACAATGATACTAATAGCCTAGTGTTAGAACTCCATATTCTTATGCCTCAGAAAAAAGCGTTAATCGAGTACAGAGTATAGTAAAAAATTGAATAAATGACAATGGGAATAACTATCGCATGACTGTGATTTAAACTTATGGCATTTTGGTGACTCAGATTTACAAAATGGTTGTCTGACAGGCCTATAACATTGAGATAGTTGATGAAACTCTCTTATAACCCACAAATCCAGCAGGACATGCTTTGACCCAATCTGGTCCGAGCCGTCACTGCACATGTTAATCTATTATACAGTAGTTTGTGATGTGCAATGTTATAATCATGGCACATTTTTTTCATTGTCTCATCTCTTCTCTTTATAATTTACTAAGAGGAAGGGTATTGTCTTTGTTCTTTGTGAACCCCACAAACTGGTGAAACCAATCTGGTTAGAAGTCCAAATAGGATTTTTGTAAGTTGATGATTTTTAAGGAAAATGTGGACAGAGAAGAATGTTAATATTGTCCTATTTTTCAAGGCAGAGAGTTGGCATAAATGTTAGCATGCCGGGTGAAATGCTTAGCAGTATTTTGTCTGTCTTTACGTTCTGAGTTCAAATTCCACCGAGGTCAACTTAGGCTTTCATCCTTTAGGGGACGATAAATTAAGTACCAGTTGCATACTCAGGTCGATATAATCGACTGGCCCCGTCCCCCAAAATTTTGGGCCTTGTGCCTAGAGTAGAAAAGAATATTGTCCTATTCTTCTTCATAAAAAGAATTGGATAACGTGGCTAGTCTGGGATTGTAAGGTGATGAAATGAGGATGACAATTGGAGAAGTAGGGATTGGGAAGAGGTGACAGACACATTGTTAGTTTAGAGGAGGAGAGGTTGTTAGGGAAACAGCAAAAGAGGCAGAGAGAATAAAAATAGTCCATCTGTGAGTTAGCTGTAAAGTGTTGTTAGGTGAGATTCATGAAACAACCAGTGAGTATTTCTTTAGGAAATGAGGATTAGGATGTTTGCATGCGCCATAGACGCTCTGTGGGATGTGGTAAGAAGTTTGTCTCAAAACCACATGGTTCCAGGTTCAGTCTCAATGCATGTCACCTTGGACAAGTGTTTTCTGCTATAGCTGCAGGCCAACCAAAGTCTTGTGAGTGGATTTGGTGGACAGAAACTAAAGGGGGTCTATCATGTAGGACTGAACCTGATACCATGCGGTTGGAAAGCAAACTTTTCAACCATAGAGTCATGCCCGCATTTATGTGGTTGCTATTTCCAGCAAGTGCATACAGGACCTCACATTAGCTCATACTTAATTATACTGCAAATAATGATGATAAGACATGGTTCTATGGTACCTCTCAAAATGTTACCATTTTTTTTGTTATTTTTATTTCACCATAACCTAATTAACATTCGCTTCCTTCCAAAAACTGTGTTAATCAGAAACACCCATCCTGCTTCAAAAGCTGTTAAATTCTAGAACCACTCCCATCTGGAAAATTGCAAACTTGGAACTACTACTTCTGCATATATTTTGATTTCAAGTGCCTTTGAAACATAAAAATCAACAGAAACAGCTCCCAGCTGTCTTGAGCTTTCATAATACTCAACAGGTAAAAGTCTTTCACTTTGATTGTTTACACCATAAGAATATAGAAAATTCAAGAGACATGATATAAATTATTTTTAATGATGGAACCCAAATAGATAAAGTCATAAATCAGTGATTCTCAACCATTTTCTGTCTATGGACCCTCTCTGATTCCTGTTTTATCTACCAGACCCTCATAGCCAGTTGAAGTTTCTAAAAAAAATCACATAATATTTTTTGTAATTAAATATAATAAGGAACTGTATTAAAAAAATTGTTGAAATATTTTGTGTATTGTAGAAGTATATCCAATATATTGCACATAATTTTTAACAGCTAAATCTTATATGGGCCCCCAAGGATCATGTGGACCCTGGTTGAGAACCACTGTCATAAATAATAGCATGAAAATACTGGGTTAAAAAGCCTCTTTGACCTTTTCCAAGCAAGGGGCTTTTATCCCAATTAATATATGCTTTTATCTGTAACTTCATCTGCTTTGAGTTCCACCATTAAAACCAATTTTTTTTACATTGAATAAATGGCGAATGGGAAAATAAAGTCAATGAAATCTATCTACCTGAGTTTTCTTGAGCCTCTCTGAGCCAGCAAGATCAACGAAATTGAGCTTTGAGATAGTATATTTTGCGTCCGAATCCACAGAAGAATGGGACTTTAATAAAAGAAAAGAATAAAAAAAATCTACTTAAGTTAATGAATCTGCAAAGTTTAATTTATCAAAGAATATGTGTAGGAGGAGGTTGGTAAAAGACTCAGAAGAAAAAAAGAAGGAAGATGAAAATGTAAGCAACGAAATGTCAGAGGAGTAAAATCTAAAAACTGCTCATCATCATCATCATCAACAGCAGCAGCAGCACAGCCATTTAAAATACATGAATGAAACATGAGATTAATATAAAAATTCAATTTCCAATAATGATTTCTTAATTAGCAATGACAACTTTGGGTAATTAAAAAATATGCTTACACTGGGTCATAAAACAATGCTTGCCATGGAGTAAGAGCTACCTACCTGAGTTACAGAAGTTAAAGACTTCAGTTATAAAATGACGCAAACTGTCAAATATGATAGTTAGGAAGAAGTCATAGAAAAATTAAAATTTAAGGGTCTTAACCAAGAACGTATTGTAGATGCTGTCACCCACCCAAGTGACATTACTCTCTCAACCACTGTAACTCACCTTCTCCAACAATCATGAAAAATAAAGTAGGAAATGGTGATGTTCCTAACTTCTCAAAGGTCCTAGTAAATTAGTAAAAATAAAACAGAACCAATTAAGATTAGATCTGAGCCACAGAGTCAGTCCATTAACAATTCACCACTTCTTTAAAGTGCTTGCATTCCACTTTGGGTAATATGAAATGTTATAGATTGGAAAGTACATTTTTTTAAATAATGAAATTATGTCATGATCTACCAGGAATAAAATGAAGTAATTAAATGCATCTCTTGAATAAAAAAAAATTAATAATGGCACATTGCTGTACTCCAGAAAACCCACCCACCACAACAGAATTGAGATCCTGAAACCAAGGTGCCACATAAAAGCATTGGTGTGGGTGTTGGTGCCACATAAAAAGCACCCAATATACTCTGTAATGTGGTTGGTGTTAGGAAGGGTATCCTGCTGTAGTAACCAAACCAAAACAGACTATAGAACTTGGTGAGACCCCTGACCTTGCAAGTTCCTGTCAAGCCATTCATCTCATGCCAACATGGAAAACAGACGTTAAATGATGATGATGATGATATTGACAGAAGATAAATGCCCTGATGCAATACCAGGCAGTGGCTCTCATGGCTTTTGATCTTACCTGTTTGGAAGTGTTATTATGTACATGTTTTGTCTTGGTATAAAAGATGGGCTACAACAAATATTCTGTTCAATATCACAGATTTGCTTGTTAGTTGCTTGACCTTAACCAGTTGAGCATGTCCCTTAGTTGCTGACAATATGTGCATCTCTGACCACAAGCGGGGGAGAATTATGGTCATGTGTTGACAGGGATACTTTTCAGTTTGAATAATCCATCCCTGAAAATATTGGTGTCTTTACATCATCCTTAAACAACCCTTATTCAGAGACCTTTTGAGTGCAATGGCCAGATGAAAATTCTAACTGGGCCCTACCTGCAAGATCATGTGCTGTATATCTTGATATGAGGTCACCATGTCATACACATATCATTGTGATGTATGTACCCTTATCAGATGGCTAGTCATGATGGCTTTGTATATTTGTACCTCAGTATCAATTTGATAGCATGCGCTGCTCTCTCACTCAATAATAATAATAATAATTACCAATATTTACCTCCACAAATATAGTAAAAATACAATGAGACCGTGACGAGTGACTGTTGAGACTGTGTTGACCAATAATCCGGTTCGTTTCGCCCTGCAGTGAATATTATAATTAAATTTAGTAAAAAAATGACACAATCTATGTATGAATGAGTGTGTGTGCATGTAAATATAATTTTAACTTTTACATGAAAAACGTTGATAGTGACTTTAAAGTTTTTGTTGGCTCACCTTCACCAGACATCAGTCTGTGTTTTATTTGGGTTCTTTTCGGCTTCGAATAATATTGTCCTTTTTTTTTTTTTTGATTTTGGATAAGTAGACCAGGAAGGTAGTTGTGTAGGTAAGGGTGACAGTGGAGGATAGGAAAAAAGTATGTGCTTGTAGGATGTGGGTTGATGAAAAGTTATGGTAAGGAGATTTATTTTTATTTGATATGAGGATTTTGTTAGTGCTTACAGTTCAGTCTACTCTTGAGAGAGGATTACAGAAAGAAGAACGACAGAGAACGGAAGAGAACATGGAGGAAAAATGAACAGAGAGAACAAGCGAAAGATGAAATAACCAGTTTTTCATTTATAAAGCAGCATTTCAATCATAAAAATTATGTTGCTTAAGAAGATCACTTTGCTATCACATGGTTTTGGGTTCAGTCCTACAGCACAGGACCTTGAACAAGTGTCTTCTACTATAGCTTCAGGCTGGCCAATATCTTGTCAGTGGATTTGGTAAATGGAAACTATGTAGAAGCCCACTGTGTGTGTGTGTGTGTGTGTGTATTTGTGTTTTCCTTGCTCCCCACTACATGACAACCAGCTTTGGTTTGGTTATGTCTTTGTAACTTAGTAGTTCGGCAAAACAGACCAATGGAATAAATACCAAACTTGATAAAGAATAAGTACTGAGTTGATTCATTTGACTAAATCCTTTAAGACGGTTACCCCAACATGGCCACAATCCACTGATGCAAACAAGTAAAAGATAAAATCAACTGCAGAAGCAGTAGCAAAAACAATGTGAGCAATGTGAGAGACAACAACTAAGATACAACAACAACAACAACAATAGCAATGATAAAGACATCAACAGTAATGACACACACACTTGCATTACTTTTGATGGAGAAGATTTTCCAGCTCTCTTTTTGTGAAATTGGAATGGAGCAAAAACAAAAGCAACAGCAGTTTGGCAACAAATTGGCTGAGCATTATAAAAACAACCACAAACACCACCACCATTGCTACATCCCTACGAACACCATTTCCTCTGTGGCAGCCAGTTCTAATACCAGTCAAAATATCAACAGAGGTTTAGAAGGTAGCAGCTGTAACAATAAGAATTACTGAAAGATGTGAGATTCAGCTGCAAGAAATACAAGATTCTTGCAATTTTGTAAGGTGGCAAGGGAGAAGGGTATTGTTGGATGTACCACAGGAGGTTACACAAAGTAAAAAAAATATTTAGATGCTTGGTGACCTGTCAATGTATAAACACAAAAATTCCTGGAGTGAAGAAGCTAACACATGAACAAAAAGACGCCTGAAATTTGTGTGGGTGCAAAAGACATACCATATTTATTCATGCATTAGTTGCATTTATTTTATGCTTGAGATTCAATGTGACACAGAATGTGACAACGGCTCTTTGAAACACAGATACTACTTATTTTTGCCAGCTGAATGGACTGGAACAGTGTGAAATAGAGTGTCTTGCTCAAAGACATAACACACCACTGGTTTTCAAACTCACAACCTTACAATCATGAGCTGAATACCCTAATCACTAAGCCATGTGCCTTCACAAATCAAATAATACCATCTTAGAAATGGAAGAATATGTAGGAAATATGTTGGGTAATGCACCTAAGTGGAGGTGCAATGGCCCAGTGGTTAGGGCAGCAGATTCGCGGTCATAGGATCGTGATTTCAATTCCCAGACCAGGCATTGTGAGTGTTTATTGAGCAAAAACACCTAAAGCTCCATGAGGCTCCGGCAGGGGATGGTGGCGAACCCTGCTGTACTCTATCACCACAACTTTCTCTCACTCTTACTTCCTGTTTCTGTTGTGCCTGTAATTCAAAGGGTCAGCCTTGTCACACTGTGTCACGCTGAATATCCCCAAGAACTACGTTAAGGGTACATGTGTCTGTGGAGTGCTCAGCCACTTGCATGTTAATTTCACAAGCAGGCTGTTCCATTGATTGAATCAACTGGAACCCTTGACGTCGTAAGCGATGGAGTGCCAACAGTAATGCACATAAGCAGGAATTTTTTCTTATTCATTCCTACCAGGAGAAATCACAGATGAACTAACTTTTTGAACAGAATACAGTATAATGTAAATGATTATGATGAGTGATTACAGTAGTAGTCAAAATCGGATCTCTTGTAATATCAATAACTTATGATACCACGGTTCAAGAACACTCTTAAACATGACAAGAGCTATGATTTTATCTCATCCCATTGGTGTCCCATTTAATCATACACAATCTTGTACGGACTTAAGTAGCAAGATAAAACTGTAACAAAACATTATGACCTCTTTCAAAACAATATCCTGGTTCAATTCTAGTATAATACTTAATCTTGTGATGAAGCCTTATGATGATCTATGCCTAATGATAATCTTGTGATTAATCCAATGATGATCTGTGCCAGCTAGTATTGCATTTTCTCTTGGACCAACAAAATGTCGAAATATCTCTTTCCAGCCAACCTAAGTCATTACAGAAAAAAGAACTACATATCTGCAATTACTGCAAAGACACAGATCAGCTAAGACACTGGTTATTATTGTCGTCAATGACTGTTACTTAAAGCTCACACTTTCTAACAACATTTACCCACTTTATGGGCAATTGCTTCACCTTATGCCTACTGAGAGATTTTCAGAACAACAGAGACAAGTAAAGGATCAACAGAATTTATTAATAAACCTCAGCCTGTAGTCAGATAGATGTCTCTCCTAACAACTATCCATCTGGAATATTTCCAGAAAATCAATTACCTTCAGGTGTGGAGATGTTAGCCATAACTGATGAGCTTAAACGTCATCTTACCAGTATAGCTGCTGACAGAAATGGTTGTTGTGTTGGTTATGTTGAGCAATGATGATGACAATACTCTTTCTCTTTTACTCTTTTACTTGTTTCAGTCATTTGACTGTGGCCATGCTGGAGCACCGTCTTTAGTCGAGCAAATCGACCTCAGGACTTACTAAGCCTAGCACTTATTCTATCGGTCTCTTTTGCCGAACCTCTAAGTTACAGAGACATAAACACACAAGCATTGGTCGTCAAGCGATGTTGGGGGGACAAACACAGACACACAAACACATATACATATACATATATACGACGGGCTACTTTCAGTTTCCGTCTACCAAATCCACTCACAAGGCTTTGGTTGGCCCGAGGCTATAGTAGAAGACACTTGCCCAAGGTGCCACACAGTGGGACTGAACCCAGAACCATGTGGTTCGTAAACAAGCTACTTACCACACAGCCACTCTTACGCCGAGCTACTTACCACACAGCCACTCCTACGCATTATTTTAACATACACTTTAACCTTCTCGCATGAGTCAAATGGAGTTTGTTGAGAGATATTTTTATCACTAGATACCTTTCATGTTGCCAGCCCTTACCTGTTTCCAAGTAAGGTAAAATAATTCCCCCATGGCCAGACTTGTTTTCACAGAATATTGGAAATATCAACAATCACACAGTGGCCAGACAAGGAAACACAAACATACACACACACACTTACACACACATATACATAAAGAGTTCGGTTTGCATCTATCAAGTCCACTCACAAGGCTATCATAGAAGACAACTTGCCCAAGCTGCCACATAATGGGACTGAACCTGAAACCATGTGGTTAGGAAGCAAACTTCACGACCATGCCTGCACCTAAGTTCTGACTGTCCATGCTTTTCATACTTTTAGTTAGCCCTTGCTTCATGTGTTCAGAGTAATATAAAACTTTCTTGTCATAAGTCCCAAGTTACTCTGGTGGTTGAAAAAAAATGGGAACGTGTATCGTATATGATGCCTGAATGTCAAAGAAATATGTCCTGTGTATCACATGTGTATCACATATGAGACACATGACAAGCAAAGAGTCGAGGGGAGTGCTAAATAACTGAATGACTCATGGTCATCAGATATATATGTTATAATCAAATAAAAAAAGTTGACTTGCCTCAAACAGCAAATTAAGAGCCTCTTCTTCATTGCGCACCAAATGGTATGACAGCCCTTTGATGTAGACATTCTTATCCGATTCAACAATGCTTAGTTGGTCAGGAACAAAATGCTCCACATATTCCGGCAGAGTTGACAAAAGATCAAACAAGGTTTCATTGTAAATTTCAAGGTAGGAAATTCTATTCCACAGAAAAAAAAAAAAAAAAAAATTATATATATATATATGTATATATATTGGTATATATATGTATATATATTGGTATATATATGTGTGTGTGTGTGTGAAGTTGAATTTAAAAACAAGGAAAGTTGTAAAGTTTATACATTCTTCAAAGCTGATGATTCACTCCGTCACTATACAAAATCACTTGCTAAGAGTGATCGTTCATGCTTCTACTGACCCTGAAGAATAACACATGGTGACAAACTCTGAGTAATAATACAATGGATCATCAGTTTCAAACATGCACACACACGCACACATTAAATGCCATATAAAGTATGATCAGACCTCGTAAGGTAACTATTTTGCGACCATGTATCAGAAAGAAATAGAGCAAAGCATTTTACAGAATTATATGACAGAGCCAAAAACCTAATTATACCAACTCATACATTGCAAAGTGGCTTCAAACATAAATGTTCTTGCAACATTTATTACATCAATCCTTGAAGAGTTGATTGTTAATATTTTCCTATTCTCAACAGTCAATTTGTTGAAACAAATTTTATTGTGTCTTGGGACATGATTTCACATCAAGAATCTTGCAAACCAAATACAAATACAAAACAGTGAATTTATTTTGTATTTACTAAAGGATTAATAATGAAGCTGAGACTTCTATGATAGCCCTGTGAGTGGACTTGATCGATGCAAACTGAATAGTTGATTGGCAGACTTTTAGAATAGTTATAACTATTTCATGGAGTGAGCTAGCAGAATTGGTAGCATGCCAGGTGAAAAGCTTAGTGGCATTTCATCTATCCTTACATTCTGAGTTCAAATTCTACCAAGGCAAATTTTGCCTTTCATCCTTTCTGGGCTGATAAAATAAGTACCAGTTGAACACTGGGGTTGATGTAATTGACTTAACTACTCTGGGTATGAGTATAAAGAAAAAATACTGCATCACTCTGAGAAGCCATGTTGAGCCAGTATGGCAGGGTAAACTCATCAAACCAGTATGATCTCAAGCTCAAATTCACGGCCTCCACATCAGACCACCATGGTTGGTGGAAAAAACATGCTAAGGCCTTCATCCTGCAGTGGACTGAACATAGGCAATCCAATCCAATCCAATCTCACAGAGAAGAAAAAGGATTATTTTTGCAGTTTTTTTCCTTCTAAATGATGAGGGTAGTTACAATTCCTGAGTGTGCATAAGTCCACTAATTTTTCCATCTCTCTGATCTGAGATACCCAAATCATGTACATGTTTGTATTATAGCCTTTTTGCATTAATAGTTTAGCAGTTTAACACTTCATCCATTTTACCATTACACCTAAAAGTTATGTGGTATGACTATTACATAATTTCAAAAAATGTAATATTTTTGAAATTTAAATCTTCTAACATGCAGAATGGCTCTAATACATTTTCTATAAAGAATATAAAACAACTAATAGACAACATCAGACAATAGGAAAGATAAATAGGGAGAAAGAGCTCACCTTACAGAAATTACGTTTTCTGTACAATCTTCAATCTGCTTGAAGAGTTGAGAAATTGCCCTGGGAATTAGTCCCCGATACTGAAAATTCTCGTGCACTCCTGATATAGTAAATGTTTTACCAGCTCCTGTTTGTCCATAACATAATATGGTTCCTGAAATTGGTGAAGTGTAGAGCAAGAATATAAAACAAAGTTGATTAAAATTACTAATTCACCCATCAATCTGGCAGAAATGTTAGCATGCCGGGCGAAATGCTTAGCGGTATTTCGTCTGCCGCTACGTTCTGAGTTCAAATTCCGCCGAGGTCGACTTTGCCTTTCATCCTTTCGGGGTCGATTAAATAAGTACCAGTTACGCACTGGGTCGATATAATTGACTTAATCTGTTTGTCTGTCTTTGTTTGTCCCCTCTGTGTGTAGCCCCTTGTGGGTAGTAAAGAAATAACACATCAATCTTAGTGAATTCTTCTTAGACCAGATAAACTGTTTAACTCAGAAAAGGCAGTCCAAGTGAAAATGGAATATACTAAACTATTAAAAAATTCTCTCAGTGAAAAACTTCAATGCCAACACTGAGACATAGTTATACACCAAATCTTTCATTTATGAAAGTTTCATTATTGCTTAGTCTACAACAACTGCAATCATCATTTAACATCCACAATCCATGATAGCATAGGTTGGATGGTTTGACAGGATTTAATGGGCCCAAGAACCGCATATTGACACTGTTGGATAAGTGTACTAAAATAGATCTGCTGCCTGTTCAGGTGAATATTTATTTTTGAAATGAAAAGCTACAAAAACAGAAATAAGAACAGGTTATACGGACTTATGAGATTCCTGAAATGATCGCAAAGAGAGAACGAAAGGAGGAGAGAGAAATATGGTTTCAAGGGAGATTACTCTTGTTCAATTCTTTAGTTATTTCCCTTCATAGATTTGTTTTAATAAGCGATCTGGTTTATTTTGATAAATTCGATAAATACACGATAAGAAATTATCTAGTCTCGCACCTCTACGCCTTAAATTCCATAGTTGCCGGCATCGGCGATAGCAGTCATAATTTAGGAGCTGATGAAATATTTACCAAACACGTAAACAATCCCCACCCTTTCCAACAAGTTGTGGCTTCGTAGGCACCATGTGTATTGAATTCCTTTACTGCTCTGAATGCGAGTGTCGTAGCTTGACACGCTGAAAAGGTGTTTGATGCAGTGAGATTTTTTAAGACGTGTTTTTCTAGTACGTAAAGATAAATAATCATTTTTTTCCTGAAAACTAGTACGATGTATGAAATTAACTTATTGACTGTAATCAGAAGTAACACACAATGGGAAATAATCGGTGTGACGTTGATGTCATTCATAAATGTATCGTCTGCATACGTGAAGTGAAATAACGGCAAATAAAAATCATTAACGGACTACAAACTCATTCTGCTGGAAGCTTAACTTTTCTAATATCGATTTCTAGCATTGGCACGTGGCCATACATTCCACAAGTGTAAAGTCGATTAAATTTCTACTAGTATTAGACTGATGTTTTATGTTATCAGCACGGAATGATGAAGATTAAACTCGTAATAAAGATTGCAAGATATTTTGTTCAACTTTCTAATGACTCTTTCAGTTCACTCCCTCTCTAATATTGATAATTAGAAATTGTTCCACTTTTAAAATGATAGACACCGTGTTCAAGACACAGGTCTTTTAATCCAAAGGTCATGTAAAAACTAACACTTCCTTCCAGGCTGAGATTCGAAACCGAATCTAAGGATTCTTGCTCATCTGGCCAAACAGGCGCAAAAGAAATTTCTTTGTCCTGTCAAAAAGTGGATGGTTTTTCCCTTCGACTTACGACCTCAGCCATGTCATTTAGAGTTCAAGTGGACAGAAGGCAACCTACATATTCACATTTACTTTTATTTATTCATACTTATATTTGCAGCACTAGTAATGCTTAAATTTATAATGTTCATAATGTTTATACTTAGGACGCCACTAACACTTACTCCTACTCCTGGTAGGGGCAACAATCTTAACATGTTTGAATGACAGGTCAAAAGTGAGAACAGGTATAGCATGTCTATCAAACGAACACAGAAACCTTCTTTTCAGTGTTGAATAACATCTCCCCTTCCCATGCGTCCTCCTACATTCCTTTGCCAGTTTTTAGAGTTGGCACTGTCAATGTATTCTCACTGAAAGGTAGGTCTAGTGAGATTGTAGAGATGCTTGAACAGAGACGTGTTGATGTATGCTGCATACAAGATGTAAGGTGGAGAGGAGCTTCAGCCAGGGTCCTCACAGGCAAGGCACAAAGGTATAAAATCTTCTGGGAAGGTAACAGTGATGAAGTAGGGGGTGTGGGCATACTCCTTGCAGAGAAACGGGTGGATAAGGTCATAGAGGTAGTCAGGATATGTGATAGAGTGCTTAAGCTCAGGCTAGTCCTGCAGAATTGTATAGCAGATTTCTAAAGAGTAAAATTAAGACTCACCATTGTAACCCATAAGGGCGGCATTAACAAGGTCTGCTGCAACTTCATTGTATACCTCTTCTTGACTAACATTATGTAGAACACCATCAAGTTTAAACAACCAGTCATGAATCTGGTTATTGACTACATCTTGCTTGACACTTTGACCAGCATGTATGTTAATGCTCTACAAAATAAGAATGCTATAGAGTTAACATCAATAGCATCAATTTATATAATTTTTTTTCAAACCACCCACGAGAAAACTGATTGACCCTGTTAGTATTGCATCATGGGAAAGAGATGTAAGCAGACCCTAATGAGTTGTTAAATCGTTAAATTATGACAGAACTGGTTTGGTTCTTTCAAAATAACTTCATAAATCTTAATTTCACAGTGAATGCGTATGGATATACATGCATGCACACGCGCGCACATACACACACATATATTGTGTTTACTAGTGTATAAGCCGCATTATTTTATACTTTAGTTTAACTGAAAGACTGGGGTGCGACTTATACATGAGTAAATATAGTTGCATTTTGCCATAGCGGTACCAGTAACCGGTTGCTATATACATGTTAACATAGAATCATACATACGTGATATGGTGAGTTGATAAACTTCTTTGATTAACCGATATTATCCTTATCTAGAAGTTAAAAACTATTCTAGAGGGGGTTAAAACATGCAAGGGAGACAACACCCATAAAATTGGTTAATTCAAATTTAGGGGAAATAAAGCAAGGGCAGTTACGAATGCATCTTCTGTTCGAAGCTAATTGGTAAAAGCAACGGACATACTTTGATCTTATCAGATTTATAGGTTGGTAAAAACGGCAAATCTACCACATATGCAGGCACAGCAGTTAAGCAGTGTCTAATTCCAATGTCCACCAAGGTTTGTAACTTCTTAACTTAGAAGAATGCCTGCATTTCATTTTCGAAAAATATGGGTCAACCGAGGAGTAATCTTCCAGTATAGGGTGGTAAAAAACAGTTAATAAAAATACAAGGGAAATAACTTACATCTTACTAGTATCATCCGTACTACTCTGAAATGTTTTTTTTTTTTTAGCTGTTTATAATTAAATCACTATCTCTTTATTACCCACTAGGTGCTAAACAAAGAAGGGGACAAACACAATCGGGGAACTAAAATTATAATACAGATGTATAAAGAAAATAAAAAAAATAAAAACGAATGAATTATGAACAAGATGATACAATGAGGCGGAATGTCCACTCGATCCCCGAAGTCGAGTGGTTACATTGCAACGGTTTTTTTTTTTAAAAATCAATCCACCTTAAGTCCAGCAGTTCAATGTCATAGTCCTGTTTAAGTTCAATATAACTCGTGCTTTTTGGCAACTTGTCTCTATCATCTTTTACCTTCCACAATTCAATCCCTTTATTGTTTTTCACTATTTCCTTTTGCTCCTCGTTCAACGAATAACACATCGCTGCCTCACCATCCTCCCAGAGTTCCACCTCAACCACATCCTTCTACTCGTTTACCTGTTTCATCAAGTCATCCTCCATGTCCTCATACAGAAGGCAAGCAAAACAAACAGGAGGAGGGGGAACCTTATTTCCATCGTGTTTGTTTTTGTTTTTTTTTTGTTTTCTTGATGGAGGGGATTGGGTAGGTTTGGTGTCTGCATGGGGAGGGTGTGATGAAGAGGGAGAGGGTGGGCATTGGGTGTTTTGGGGCTCACAGGCACTTACTTTCTTCCTCTTTCTATCTTTCCTCCTCTTGGCCATTTCCCATTCCTTATCCTCAGGTGTTTCTTTTGTCTCTTCCTGTCTCCTTTCCTGTGGTGGCGGCTGTCGCTCCTCTACCATTTTGGGTGGTGGAGGGCAGTTCGCTCTTATGTGGCCCTTCTGACCACATTTGAAGCAGCGCGGTAACCTGCCCTTCACTCTTACATTCATTACCACTTCGTCCAATGTTATCGTTTCCACCATCTCTTCTAACGCCTCACTCGAACCCTGCACTATCATGTTTACGACCTGGCCCTTCCAGTTTGAACATTTTGACTTCGTTGCCTGGAGCACCACTATTTTGCCGTTAGTCTCAGCCTAAACAGCGGCCGCTATCCAGGCAACGTCAATTTCCGGAGGAATTCCTTCTACTCATACCCGAGACGCTCTACGTCCCAGGTACGTGGGTAGAAGTACAAGTTCTTCATCCTTCAATGAAGTTGCCGCATACTTCTTTGCCGTGTCTTCGTTTGTGAATCTCACCTCCATTTCACCAAATTTCGGCCCTCTGGCAAGATATTGCCAGATTGGCCTCAGCACCTTCTCTACCTGCGTCGTCAACATGTGGTCTATCTTCCCTTTCTTAATTGAGTATGTTTTGTACATTATAGTTCTGCCTTTCATACTTTTTGTTATTTTGAGCGGAGGGGCCACGATAACGTTGTAACCGTCACGCTTCAACAACGTCTTATATTTCTCTGTGTCAATTTGTCAATTTCTACATTTTCCTCTTCTTTTCGAGCAACCTCCGCAAACTTCCTCTTATCGAGTTCCACGTCCATTGCATCAACCGCTTTCAACAATTCTTCCTCAGGTGTCGAATACTCAGACCTGCTAAAGTCTGAGTAAAAGGTATTCCTTTTACTTTTAGCCATACCAACTCTCAAAGAGAGAACGTACGACTACACCGCTGCAAAGCAGCAAATACAACAATCCTTTCTGAACGATATTTCACAAATAGTACAAACCTTTACTGGCCAACTCACACTTGAGCTGCTTATAATTAAATCACACATGTGATTGAAGTTAACTGTTTATATATAAATCACACACGTGACTGAATATCATAATTTCTTATGAGAGATCGAAAATGCCCCGTGGAAGACAGGCTGCACAACAACTTATTGTTCCTCG
Organism: Octopus bimaculoides; assembly: GCF_001194135.2. Taxonomy (NCBI): domain Eukaryota; kingdom Metazoa; phylum Mollusca; class Cephalopoda; order Octopoda; family Octopodidae; genus Octopus; species Octopus bimaculoides. The sequence continues at coordinate 54,904,326 of NC_068988.1, forward strand.
AAACGAAATCCTCACTCGTCAATTAACATTAGAAGAATATTGGAATATTAATGAATTATATTATAATATTAATTGACGAGTGAAGATTTCGTATATATATATATATATATATATATATATGTACTGTACACACGAGCACTATATACAACAATTTCTTTCATATCAACTGTACTTTTTAGGACGAAACTAAATATTCTAAGGCTTAGTTAGGTACTCAACTATTTCAACTAACATTCTAACAAAAGCAATAATATAAAATCGAAATTTTAATATCCTTGAGGGATCTATTTTAAAACGGGGGCGCCAGTATTTTCTTAACGAAACACTTTGAAACTTGGGACACTGGTAGAATGTGTCATATAAAACATCTTTTACTCTTAGTCTTCTTAACAAAAAAAAGGAATTCGCAAGTTATTCCATGTTAAAGTTGTCGTATTTCTGTAATTTCAACCAATCACTGACGTCTATTCAGCTCAATAGAGTTACTGCTGGGCGGTCATAAAAATGTTATTCCCTGTGACATATTTCATCCGGTTTAATCGTAATTTATACGCATATATTGTTTATATAACAATTTTTTACATGACATAAATTCGAATACAAAAATATTTTTCTGTTCTATAACACAAAATAGATAAGTATACGAAGTTTGAAAGTCTTTCCGTACCAAAAGCACTACATAAAACATAGATGAAAACTGGCGCCCCCGTTTTAAAATAGATCCTCTTTGAGTAGGATAATGAGGCGAGCTGATAGAATCGTTACCGCACCGGGCAAAATGCTAAATAGCATTTCGTCCATCTTTACTTTCTGAGTTCAAATGACGTAGAGGTCGATTTGCCTTTCATCCCTTCAGGGTAGATAAAATAAGTACCATTTGAGAGCTGGGGTCGATGTAATCAGCCTGTGCCCCCCACCCTCCCCCCGAAATTGCTGGTCTTGTGCTAAAATTTGAAACCAATATATTTGAGCAGGGGATGGCAGAACTAGTAGTATTTGCAGAAATGCCTTATACTATTGATTAAGGTCCCTTTGTATTGTGAATTCAAATTATACCAAATCATGTATAACTGATGACTTACAGTACAGTGCCAAAATGGAATACTTCGCAAATTTCTATCCGTTCACATTATGAGTACAAACTACAAGTAGATTTAGTCTTTCATCACCGACTAATTAATGAAATACGTACCAATAATTCACTAGGTAAAATCTTTTAACTATTCTCCTCAATTTTCAGAAATTAACCCTGTAATCAATGTTTGTCTACATCATCATTATTAATCATTTAACGTCTGCTTTCCATGGCTTGGACAGTTCAACAGGATCTGGCAAGCTGTAAGGATGCACTGAGCGCCAATATTTTCTTTGGTAAAGCTTTTATGACTGGATGCCCTTCCTAACACCAACTACTTTACAGAGTATATTGAGTACACTTTTTGTGTTTTATGTCAGCAGCACTCGTGAGGTTGTCAGATAACTTGCAAGATAGAAATAGAACGGGAAAAGGAAACAGAAAAGCTCCCACTCTAAAGCGGGGAGAGAAGTATTTGAGAGGGAAAGACGGATGTGGGTGTTGGCATGCATACAGACAGACAGTATAAGATGTGGATTCTGAGAATCGTTTGGCTATCGCAGAAAGCTCCTATTACAGACTCGGCTCTGAGTCCAAGTAGTACATATATACTCATTTCTCAAGCCTTTCGACTATACGTTTTATACATGTTACTAACACACACACACACACGCACGCGCGCATGCATGCATACAGTCAAACAAACAAAACTATCTGAACATTAATTATATTAGATGTAGTACATTCCCTGAGATATATTCTATATTCTGAGTTCAGATCTCATCTTGGTTAATTTTGCCTTCGTTATTTCATGATCAATACAATAAAGCGAAGTAACATACTATATCAAATATATTGTGGCAAAGTACAATCGACCATAAGTTCTCGTTTTAATAAGAAATTGATTTTGTGTGTAGTTATGACAACCATTATACCATAAGGTGATGGAAATAGTAGATACATCACATACTTCTCTTTCTCCTA
>NC_068988.1:54906394-54908530 GCF_001194135.2 Octopus bimaculoides
TATTAACTGATAAAATCCATCTAGATGCTTCAGTCCCATTCTACTCGTTTTTATTTTTCGTTATTACAGGGATAATAGCTGTCCAATAACACATAGAAATTGACCCCATCATCTCCTGACTGAAATGGACGACGTTTGAAGGAAATATCGTCTTAAACTATTGCGTAATATTTTGAAGAGGTAATAACTGATTTACTAATACAAAGGACGTGAGTTCGAATCTTGTTTCTTAGTATCGTTCTGGGTCAACCGGGTGGACGTCCCATATTTTCATTCCTCTTAGTGATTTATAATTTGATTGCAATGTGTCCAAATCGATATATCAGCTATAATTATATCATACGATCTCTACAATATTTATATCAATAAAGAGATTGCAAACTTCGGGTTTAAAGGTTCGTTGACGAATAAGAAAAAGGTGTGTGAAGAGTCTTTCAAAGTAACTGAAAAATAAGCAATGTCGATACAGACCTTTTTGTCAGGAGATATATTTATCACATTAGGGACAAAATTAGAAGTTGGTTTAATTCGGCACCATACTCGGACTTTGTTGGTACTGCTCCCCATTATTAGACAACGGACAGCATATAATATTTAGAAGCGTAACCGTTGCTAGGCAGCAACTTTATCACTTCCGGTTAATTGATTTCCGGTTACTAAGAAAAAACAAGACTGTTTATATTTATCCCGACGTTGTTGTGTAATGTCTGTAACGAATAGGTGCTGTCTTTTCGGAAATTATTCTCTTTATCTGCTTTCTTCTGATGTTTTATTGAGCGGAGTTTTGAAATAACCGCCCCTCGAATTTCGTTATATAAAAAGAAAAGAATAGTTTAAATTACTATTCGGGAAAAATGTCCCAAATATTTCACTATTTGCCTACCCTTCTATTTCAGTAACTTGTAACTATTCCAAAACACTGCCTTCTATTGCATATGACTTTCTTAATCTAAGCAGAGGTTTATATTTTACCATTTTTGATCGAGAGAGAGTTCTTATTAGTTATTCTTCAATATGTGGCCGAGAGAGAGTTTTTAGTAGATCACATCCTATGTTTTTGAAAATTAAAGAAGTTTCCTCTTACTGTACACAAACATTAGAACTACCTTCATTTTTATTTTTATGTTTGTTAGACTAGGGTTTTGTGATTTTTTAATTCAAATCACAGTGGACCTTGGGTTGACAACATCAGCTTTACTTACATGAACCATCTTGATTTTAATGTTATCCTATATCACGGTCCGTTTTTCCTTTTTTTCTTTTCTTTTTTATTTGTTAATTTTGGCAAATAGCTTGTTTTGTTTGCTTCATTTTTTGCCTCTTTTATGAGACTCCATCGTGAAGTAAAATGATGTGAATTATTTCGAACTGTTGTTTTAAATTTGCTTCTCTTTTTGATTTTTTTCGATCTGTTAGATTTTTTTGTCTAGTTTTGTTGTTTTAGAGCATCAACAACAACGCTCATCGTAATTGCTGGCAGGTTAAATAGAGCTTAAAATGAAGCTCTTGTCACAAAAGTGAAAGTAAACAAAGTATTTGAGAAAAAAAAGGCGCTGGTGGGGTGGGGGGCAATTCATCCTGTATCATAAAATTGTTTTACTAAAGATGAAACTGATATAAAAATGTTCCTCCTAGCATTGTCTAATTCAGAGGTTCTCAACGTGGGTGGTACCGGCCCCAAGGGGGCACTGAACACGTTGAAGGCTTTAAGAGGCCGTGTGGTAACATAATTAACATACTAAATTTTATATATAGTATTTATTATACTATGCATGATAAAACTAGTAATACAGTTCTATATTTGAGAGATGAGAAATTACGTACATTATTTACAATTGACGGATATTTGTCATCTTGTTTGTTTTTAAAACAACGTTTCAGATGTCTTGTGGAAATTTCGAACCTGGGTTCTCATTCCTAAGGTATTTTTCGATGTTGTTGTTGTTGTTGTTGTCGTTATTATTATTATTATTATTATTATTACTATTATTATTATTATTATTATTATTATTATTCAGGTCACTGCCTGGAATCGAGCTCAGAATCTTGGGATTAGTAGCCCACGCTGTTAACCACTACAGGCATATGGCGTAGTGGTTTAGAACGCGGGCTACTAACCCCAAGATTCTGAGTTCG
>NC_068988.1:54908817-54911875 GCF_001194135.2 Octopus bimaculoides
TGTAAATAATGTAAATAAAAACTAGTAATGTTTATTAAAATAAAATGAGATCTTATCCGGCACCGTGAAGTCATTAACTTGCAATGTCTAAAGTAAATTTACTTCTTTTGTCTTTATTATTGTTTTAATCCTTTCACTGCTAAAAGCTTACACAACCTATTTTTAGAGTAAAATCTATAAATTATCATCCATGTTAAGTTAGTTTGGTCGATATCTCACTCACCACTTAGGTGGGCGCTAGGCATAACAACTACTTAAAAGGAGGGCGCTGCGAAAAAAAAAAAAAAGTTAAGAGCCACTAGTTTCACTGTATGTATGTGCGCGCGCCTGTATTCATGCGTGTAGTGGTGGCGGCGGAGGGGGGAAATGTACTAGTTAACCGCCAGCTATTCGTAAGAAAAAATATCTTTGAACGAGTTTTTGGATGACGGTTTGGTCAATTCTGCTTCTCATTGCAGAATTTGGCGATCTTTGTTTCTTTCCTTTTCTTTTTGCTCTGCATAACTGTGGTTAAAATATACGAAATAGATTTGGGTGTCCCAAGTAAGTGAAACGAATATGTAAATCTTTTAAATGTTATTATTGCAGATTTCTCTGTTCTGAGTTCAAATTCCGCCGAGGTCGGCTTTGCTTTTTATTCTTTCGGGGTCAATGAAATAAGTACCAGTTGAGCACTGGGATCGATGTAATTGACTTCCCACTCCCCTGAAATTGCTGGCCTTGTGCCAAAATGTGAAACCATTATTACAGACTTCTCTTTTTAATTGCTGAAGAATCTAAATCGCCCAGAAATTGTCAATGTTTTACTCCCCAGGCCATCTTTGATCAAATGACATGATTAAAGGTGTTTCAACTGTAATTGTTACGTCGTTTTGTATATATTGGATTACACAGTCTCTCATAACACTGGTCAACAAGTATTTTTCATCGAGCATATGTAAAGGTGCACCGAATATAGTTTTCAATGCTGATTTCAAATATACGATTAGTTTATTGACATCACGTACAGTTTTCAAGATGAGAAAGTTTTTTTGGTTTTAGCTCATGCATTATATAGAAATTCCAAATAATGATGTGTATGCATGTATTTCATTCACAACATGGAAACATACCTTTAAAATACCCTACATTGTTCATTGCTGCATAGTTCAGATACAATATTTCATCATCTTAAATTAACCAATCAAGGTTTGTCTGATGAAATAGGTATTTCAATATCTCAAATTGTCCAGTCATAATTGGTCTGATGAAATACTTCATCTCAAATTTAATATGAGTATAACCACTTGTTCTTATTTCCTTATTTGTTTTACAGTGTTAACAATGTCAAGACAGTGTAGTAATCGCCCTGGTGTGTTTTATCATGACAGAGGACAATTTATCGTGAAAGCTCAAACACGTACAATAACACCAGAGATCAAGAAGATTTATAAGCTATACTTTGACTGTCCTCTTGTAGATCAGGACAAGTTATGGGCACCACATTTAATTTGCTCAGCTTGCTCAAATGGCTTACTTGACTGGTTCAGTAATAAAAAGAAGTCCATGTCTTTTGCCATTCCAATAATACGGAGGGAGCCGAAAGACCATTTTAATGACTGTTATTTGTGTTTATTCTATGAAGAATAAACACAAAATTTTGTATCCCAATTTGGATTCTACAATGAGACTTGTGCCCCACAATGGCAGTCTGCCAATTCCAGTTCCACTGGATGATGGTATTGAAACATCAGATGATGATGCTGACTGTCACGATAGTGCTGCTAAGGAAGATTACCTGGCTGATGACGATAGCTTTAAACCTCAGAAATTTTCCCAAGCTGAACTGAATGACCTTGTCAGGGACCTGTCCCTCTCAAAAGATAAAGCAGAACTGTTAACAGCAAGACTGAAGGAGAAGTATCTGCTAAAGCACGGTGTTCGTATAACTTATTTTCGACAGAGAAATGTGGTTCTACAAACGTGTTTTTTTGTTGAAGGCCTGCTTTGCTTTTGCGGTAACATCGATGGACTTTTCGAATGTTTATCACACAATCATGATCCTGCAGAGTGGCGTTTGTTTATTGACTCTTCAAAACGAAGTTTAAAAGCTGTACTTCGCCATAATGGTAATTTGAGGTCCTCCATTCCTATTGCACACTCAGTTCATCTTCATGAATCATATGAGAATATGGAATTTTACTTCGCCCAGTCTGAGATTCGAACCCACGATCTCTCAACCGCGAGTCCGCTGCTCTAACCTTTAGGTCATGTGCCTCCACATCATGTATGTTTAGTATTAAAAAAAGATACAAAACCAGAAACGGATCGTTGGAGAGGACACCATGGTGAATGCCGTTTCCTACAGAATTACAAATCCGTCTTTATGTAGATTCGTTGTTATTCGCGTTGGTTTTATCAACGTGATGTAGACTTACGAAGCCAACTAATTAAAAGCAGCTTTCAATAGACTATACGATACCAATGAAGTCTGATTGGCAGAAACCGTAGGGCGGTGAGCTGGCAGAAACGTTAGCACGCCGGGCGAAATGCTTAGCGGTATTTCATCTGCCGTTACGTTCTGAGTTCAAATTCCGCCGAGGTCGACTTTGCCTTTCATCCTTTCGGGGTCGATAAATTAAGTGCCAGTCACGCACTGGGGTTGATGTTGTAGTGACGCCTTAATAGCAGACATTCCGGAAAGCTTATCCACGCATGCGCAGGGACTAGTTCCGGAAGGAATACAAGAAGAGTCTCGTGCGCATACGTGGTCATTCGACATCCAAGTTTCGCACCCTTATTCATTCTCTCTTTTCTCGCCGGCCGGCGGAGAGCTCAGACGTACAAGCAGTCTGTCTCCAACATTCCAACTCTGGAGACAGCTCTTTCCAACATTCCAACTCTGGAGTTAGACAAATAACCACTCAACATCAATGACGGCGTCTCAGCAACCAAAGGGCGAAGTGCTGCCTATTTCCTCTGTAAATAAATATTGTTGTGTTGATAGTTCAGAATCTGCGTTCCGTTGTTTCTTCAGAATTTAATGTACGGAAGCGGGTATACACCTAATGGTGTATAC
>NC_068988.1:54914132-54925194 GCF_001194135.2 Octopus bimaculoides
GGCCGGCGGAGAGCTCAGACGTACAAGCAGTCTGTCTCCAACATTCCAACTCTGGAGACAGCTCTTTCCAACATTCCAACTCTGGAGTTAGACAAATAACCACTCAACATCAATGACGGCGTCTCAGCAACCAAAGGGCGAAGTGCTACCTATTTCCTCTGTAAATAAATATTGTTGTGTTGATAGTTCAGAATCTGCGTTCCGTTGTTTCTTCAGAATTTAATGTACGGAAGCGGGTATACACCTAATGGTGTATACCCACTTTCCTAAAATGTAATTGACTTAATCCCTTTGTCTGTCCCCTCTATGTTTAGCCCCTTGTGGGCAATAAAGAAATAAGAAACCGTAGTTGCTTCTTGCTTGCAAAGATCAGACTCTCACCTCACCAAATAAATTAAATTTAAAAGATTTATTATTAATTACTTGAAATTATTTGTCCCTTTCTTTAAGAATAACTAACAGTTGACTGAGTGGAAAATATCAAATAATTAAAACATTTTTTGTAGTTCGGTGCGCTGTTCCCGTGTGGACTGGAATCCAAACAACTAAATACCAAGGAGATGCAGAACGGCTGAAACCAACTCAAAGCACAGCAGCTAAAATCAACTCAAGGCAGTGCAACTGACACCAGCTACAGTGTTTATTTCATCTAATATGCTTATCAGTAACAAAGTCTCCTCTCCCCACACCTCTAAATTTTCCTGTTGTCATTACCACTCTCCAAATTCTTCAAACCCTCCGGCAACTGTTTAACTATCTCTTGTAATCATATCTCACTTCACCACTCTTTGAAGTCATTGTTTTGGGTGAATTTTATGTTCACAACTCCGTTTTGCTCTCGTCTACTTCTCCCTACACACTAACACTGCTAGCACAGAAGCTGAATCTTTTGTCTTTCTGAATAACATAGGAACTGCGCATGTGCTAGGTTTCAATACGAACTTAAAATTTGATGCATGTAGGTGGAAGACAGAAATATGTGGTGTGTAGACTTCCGCGTTATATAAATTGGATGTGCTCGTGAAGTTAAACCAAAACAGGTTTCAGAGATTTTTAGAATGTCCAGAAAAATCACTGTATACAAGTAATGATAGGTTGAAATGATTTGTAGCAAGGTTTTGACGTTAAATCATTTTCAATAAAATGTTTAAATTGGGGCAAAATGAGTAATGATTAATTTCAATAATTTCTTTTCGATGATACTTTATTTTATCTAATATAGTTTTCACAAAAGAAAAAAACAGAGAAAGGGAAAAAAGGCGTAGGAAAAAAGAAAAGAGAAAAAAAAAAAAAACCATCAGTGCACCACCAAGTACTTCTATTGGTCGCACACCACAAAATTCAACGGAACCTACTGAAGCAAGCCAGCACCCTCGCAGCATTACCACGGGTGATTGCGAGGCTAAGGCGTTGGAAAAGCCAAGCGCCTTACAGGCATCACCTGACACCTCGGTGAGGCAAGCTGTCAACGATGGGAACTTCGCGGTTAGTGGCCCAGTCCCTCCAAACGTTTCAAGCGCTACAGGTTGGAAGAGATAATTCACTGCCAGGTCCCGATACTTCAGGGTTTTTGTTCCGTTCGGCTACAGAAACTGTGACCCTTCCATTTACCGTAACATCCAGGATGTGGGGAGGAGCAAAAGAGTCACAGACTGTGACGTCCCAGATGTGACACCTACCTCTAATCCAGGGACAGAGAGTAAGACCATCTGGTCTCTTTCCATCACTTCTGTATAATCCCACCAGTTCCAGAACAGAGGTGATATTAATCCGAGCCAGGGCCCGCTTAATGATTAGGTTTAACTCGGTGTGAAGAGCGAAAAGACCAGCATTTAGGCGGCAAAACAAACCGTGAAGACCTGCGGTATCAAAAGGCCTACCACAACGACATCTCAATCCCCTACAAACGTCAGCTCCCACTTTGAGCGCGATGGAGATACGGAGCTCATCTAGACTGAGTAGACTTCCAATATTGGCCACAGGCTGGGCATTAATCCAGTCCCCCGAAAATTTTGGACGAGCAGAAAGTCGGTGACACCTTGAAAATTGATCAGTTTGATCAAGGAGAGAGTTTAAAGTGACACTTGAATGCAGATTGTCCCATACTCTCTGCCTCCGTCTATCCTCCACTGTAACAGGTACTGACAACCCCAGCTCTCTCCGGAGTTTATCCATCTCCTTGTTGGAATTAGTCCATGTTGGTGCGTAAATATATCAGGAAGAGAGCCACTCCAGCAGATCATAAAGAAGTTATATCGAATATTTTGCGCTGAGTTTTAAAATTTAATCGAGTTTTGTTAATTTCATATCATGTGCCATTTCTCCCTGATCCTCTTTCATTTGTCCTTGATATTTGAAATTTTTGCTGCATTTCTGATCTTTCTGATGTCTTAGGAAAGATACCGATCCGTATAAATCTTTTTTGCAAATGTAATTCTAGAGAATTGAAGTGATAAATTTACCTTATCATGTCCTACTCATTTTGCCCCATGTAAATTTCTCTTTTGTATGCTCAAAGATATTTTTTTGAAATAGTGTTCTGCATACGTTCAGGGCCGGCTCAAGATACCGGCAACTCAGGCAATCACCCGAGGCACGAAGAAGGGCGAGACAAAGACAAGGAAATTTCCACGACCGTCAGCTTGTACACGCTGAAGTTCAGCGTACCCAGAGTGTCAGTAACCCGAGGGTCGGCCCTGCATATGTTATAGTGTTTTTAATGCATTTAGAGGTCATTTTCTTAGCTGATATAGTTTTGTAAGGTAGTGAATATTTGTGAAAAAGAAAGAATTTTTTTCTTAAGGTAAAAAAAATGCAGTAAATATTACTCATTGTGCCCCACCAACCCTACTGGAAACTGGAAAAGTGGACTTTCAGAATAACTGGCCAAATTAACTTGGAATTTTCCCCCCTTTTGTCGGGATTTTCCCTTTTTTAAATCATGCATTGCAAAACATTGAAGGAAAACCTTTTTAAAACAAGAATTTAAAAAATTCATGTCTTTTAAATGTTGTCTCCCCCACTCACACACCACACACACACTCATCGTACCTTTGGAACAGCGACAACTAAAATGATCTTACCCTCCTCTTTCTTCCTTGTACTGATGTAGTTTTTGTAAGGCCGTGAACATTTGTAAACATTTTTCTCAATGGAAAATGTAGTAAATATTACTCATTGTACCCCATTCCTTATCTGATATACATTCATACATACACACTTATGTATATATGTGTGTGTCTACAAAGATATGTGTATCTATTTGTATGCAGAGAACTTTTTATTATTATCCGGTTTTGTTCGAACGAAACCGAAACGGAAGTATGCATATCACTCGATTGTAAAGTTTTTCGTATTAAAAGCAAAAATCTCTGACTGCACATATATATTATATTATTTTATTATCGGTTTCTTTCTTTCCCAATAACTTTTTTATTAACAACTATAACAAATGAAAAAGAATTATAATTACAAACACTGAATTACTTTGGTATTTTTCTGCAGGATGTAAAAGCTAAGACAATACTAGCTCTGTATGTTATTAACAGACGGTATTTTGTACATTCGAGGAGAATCGTTTGATTGTTTAATTAAAAATATACATTTTGCTTTCTCTTTCCACACGGTCTCATTCTGTATCATGTAAAACATCGAGCTACAAATTTGTAAGTATAGATGGCTAAACGTATTCTTCTAAATGTATATATTTTCATCTTTGTTGTTGTTGCTATTGATATTCTATCAAATTCCAGTTGTTTGTTTTATTTTTGCTCGTCAAGGAAAATATGGTTGTTTAGTGAAACAAATGTTTTCTTCTCATTTACCGTGTTATTTATTTACAGGGAGAATGTGTGTCTTGTTACTGCAAACGTACAAATGGTTGTTACACACACACATATATATACATATATATATAATTTTTATTATGATAAGCACAAGTTTATAATATTAGTTCGTACGTCCGTTTCACGATTGTGATTGTTTGGAACACTCTGCATTAGATATTCCAAGTGCAATTGGGTGCTTAACCATAATAGCTCACCGAGGAACACTTTGTTGCATTATGTCACGGAGAACTAATATCTACAGTTGGGTAGATGGCGAGGCATTTTATAAGTATTTTGAGAGAAGAATAGAAGATAGCTGGCAAAGGACAGAGAGGGACTGAGAAACAAGAGAAAGGGAGAGAGATTTTAATATATATATATATATATATATATATATATATATATACACACACACACATACAGAGAGAGAGGAGAGAGAGACAGTAGTTTGGTGTTAAAGCTATTTTCTACTTAGATGTTTATTTTAACTCTTCGTAAGTCTTATAATAACAGCATTATTGATTAGACGTCCTCACACACACACACATATATATATATGTAAACGTAAATGTTTATACATTTATATACATGCACGTATCAGTGTAAATGTACGTGTATTTACTCTTGCTCACATTCAAACTGTATACACATACATTTGTGTCCACCCACTGTCGCGTGGTTAAATGTGTGACACTGTGCATGTGTGTGTGTATGTGTGTTATGACTGTGTTCCGTTATTTGGTGTTTTTTTCCCTCTTTATTTAATCAATTATAAGTTCAGTTACGATTGAATCGACGGATACCTTCTCGCTATAGTTTCCTATTTACTGTATCTCGACATTTGATAGTGTCTCGTTTTCCTTAAGTTTGATAATTATAATGAAACTTCTTTCAATGGAATACTATCCTTGCCGTCGTCATCCGCCTTTCTCAGGAATACTATCACACAAGATTTTTACGAGCCTATGAGAGGGTACTACTAACCAGTTGATCGACTTTAGAAATAACAGCCAAATCACTTTCTACTGTCCAAAATAAAGTGACTACGTCTAAACAAGACAAGCTGATTGTCATAGCCAGAACGCCTTTGATAATATTTTTGCTCGATCAGATTCGACCTGGAGCACTAAAATATATATTTTAGTGTAATTTTCAAGATTTTGTTTGTTTTTCTTTCGAATAAGGGGGTGTATTCAAAAGAATGACTCGTAGTGAAGTCCCTAAAACGACGAGCTGGTTGCTCTTGTTCATTGATCTGCACGATCAGGTTTGACTTGAGACTAAACATCAACAACTGGAAATTTGTCAATTTTGGGGGGTGGGGTGGATATTGAATATTTCTGTACTTTTTATTATCTAAAACGATTACCATATACACAGCTGTTTCTCATACTTGTTATTGATGGTATTCTCAGCAAAATTCAACGCTAGCCGATATTTTGATATTCTATGTAACACAAACAAAAATGACAATTGAACTTAAAGAAATACCTCAGAGGAGCGTTCTGCGTACGTAAGTCGTCACGTACAATAAGTTTCTCTTATCATATAATGTATAATAGTAAACTAGTAAAATCGTCTATTAACATAGATTATCCTTACAATCAGACACTCTTTCTTAAGGTGGGTGGTTGTTAAAATTTTAGAAACGAACAAAAAATAGGGGAGATCACCCAGCTTCGGTTCATCCAAATTATTGGGAAAAGTTGACAATACATTTTAGAGTGGATCAAGTCTTTAAAACTGGTGAAAGCAGTAAATCTGTTTTTATCACCTCAACGAAGTATATTCTGCCCAGTTGGCAAGACTTAGAGATGATAAGTATATATAGAAGGGAAATTAGTGTAAGCTAAAATGATTCAAAAGTGACTTCTGCTAGCTGTATATACATGTTATATTTACATTGTTGTATTTACATTTTAGACACTTCTAGAGGGAGATTTGCTAACTAACTGCTAAGATAACCTGAGTTAACAAAGGTTTTCAAATCTACTCACAATGCCTTCATTGGGCTAGGGCTATAGTTGGAAACACTTGCTCAAGGTGCAATGCAGTGGAACAAAACATGTACCCATGTGGTTGGGAAGCAAACTTCATTCCACAAAACCATCCCTGTACTTATATCATCATCTTTTAATGTCTTTCTTCCTTACTAGCATGAGTTGGACAGGTTGACAGGAGCTGGCAAGCCAGAGGACTGCACCAAGCTCCACTGTCTGTTTTGGCATGGTCTTTATGTCTGGATGCCCCTCTTAATGCCAACCACTTTACAGAGTGGACTGGATGCTTTTTACATGGCACCAGCCGTGGAAGGTCTGCTTTGGTATGATTTTTATGGCTAGATGCCCTTCCAAGCACCAATCACTTTGCAAAGTGGACTTAATGCTTTTTACATGGCAACAGCATGATTGAGGTCCCCAAGCAACTTACAAGACAAAGTTCCTTTGGAGAGGGATGGTATTGAAGGAGGTGACTTTGTGCCAGCTGATGAGAGGTTAAGGTATGATAGAGGGACAGAAACATGTATCTTTCTGTAGAGGAGGTACATGATTACCCCAGTCAGAGAGAGAGAGAGCAAAGAAGAGACAGAGAGATAGTGATGATGTGCCAGAGCATACTCTTAACGTATGAGGATGTGAATACAAATGGGAAGGTAGAGGATTGCCTGGAGTGCATAGGTAGGGAGTTCATGTGAATGCAAAAAAAGAGGATCCCACCCATAATTTTCTCTAAATTCTGTCATCTGTGCTGAATGTACATTGCTGAGGAGATCTAAGAAGACTGAAACATTTCTATTGTTGTCACCAGTTGTACAGTCAAGACCCACTACTAGTTGCATCATCTTTATTTTCTAAATATTTGGGTTAGCTGATAATATTGGAATTTTTTTCTTTCGTATTATATTATATTTTTGCTATTGATTTTAGATTATGAATAACAGTAGAGGGAGCATTTGTCTACTACTTGTAAGGTTAGTCTCAGTTAATCAAAGTTTTTCATCAGACTATATTACATATGTGAGTCTCTGCCATGTACAAAAGCCTAACAATGTATTTATTATAAAAAGACCACAATCTTTAATCTTTCTTCAACAAAATACAAGCTAATCATCAATGTTTAATCATTCAGAATATTTCAGTAACATTCATTGATTACCAATAGTTCTATATAGAGCTGAACTGACAAGTCAAACTTTTATTTTGCTGCTCAGTTTGCTGACCTACTAGAAGTAGCAAACAACTCCCCCTTGTTTCACTCCATCTTGTCTTCAGTAAAGACGGATACATTGCCCCTGATATTAGAATAAACCGGATGGCCACAGCTGGATTGGCTTTGGTCACAAATCTGCTTGAGAGGCTAAATGATGACATAAGCATGTATACAAACATGTGATCTTCTTCCTCCTGTTGATTAATTGCTTTGATTACTATCTCTTTAATCCATTCACAAGTTTTCTAAAATTGTCACTTGAAATTTCTGCTTGTCAAAAACTTGACAGCTGCTTAAGTTTATTCTATTTTAATAAAATGAGAGAGAGAGAGAGAGAGGGGGGAAATTTATCAGTGTTATTGTTTTCCATTTAATGTTGTCATGAGATTTTCTGAACTTGAAACTTTTTTTTATATTTAGTTTACTTTCATAACATGCATATATTTTTGTAACACATAGACTAAGTCATCTAAGTTATTTGAAATGACTAGTGATTTTTGTTAGCAGGTTTATTACCTGAACTGAGTTTGTAATGTTTTGTTATCTGTGTGTGTGTGTGTGTTTGCATGCATACACACACACACACACACATATTGTGTGTGTGTGTGTATATACACACTGTATATATGAACTGTACATAAAACTCAAGAGGTTGAAACTTGAGCACTACTAAGTGTATTCTATACATTTGAGGTTCAAATGTCATAATATGAGTGGCAGGATATTGTGAAGGGAATGTGATTAAAGAGTGCAAGTAAGTGGTGAAAGACCTGGATATGTATAGAGTTGGGTGAGGCTACCAGATAGCAATGATACAGAGGAACAGGACTGGGGACTGAGAACTAGGCATAGTGTATGGAGTTACATGTGGGTAGAACACACAGGTCAGGGGCTAGCAGATAGCAATAATAGAGTGAAACAGGAGCATGTGGGTAGAACACACAGGATGGGGGTAAGCGGAGAGCAATGATACAGTGGCACAGGGCCAAGAGGACAGGATTAGGGAGTAGGAGGTAAACAAAGTACATGAAGAGGAAATGTGAAGAAAAGAAGAGATGTAGAGATATATTTTGGTTTGTTGTGGTAGAGTGTGTGTGAAGTTTTCTTGTTAAGTGTGGATGGGACACACGGCACTTCTAGAACTCAGTTTCACTGACGTGGATGGGTCTTCTCAAGAACATATTGCCAGACATCTTGGTTCATTGTCATTTTGTGCGTGAGGCCCAACTTCCTGAGATCGGTCCTTACCATTTCATCCCCTGTCTTCCTGGGTCTCCCTCTTCCACGAGTACCATCCACTTTCAGTGATTGGCACTTCTTTATGCAGCTGCCCTCATTCATATGAATTACATGTCCAAACCAGCATAGTCTTCTCTCTTGCATACTACATTTGATTCCTCTTATGCCCAACTTTCCTCTCAATACATTTGCACTTTGCCATACATGTACACTGATGCTGCACATCCATCTGAGCATATTACCTTTGTTTCTCTCCAGTCTATGCATGCCTTCTGCATTCAGAGCCCATGTCTTACTACCATAGAGTATAGCCATTCACACATAAGCATCATATAGTCTACCTTTCACTCTGAGAGAGAGTCCTTTTGTTGCCAACAAATGTAATAGCTCTCTGAACTTCTTCCACCCAATTCTTATTCTAGAGATAATACTTTCAGAGCATCCTCTGCCATTGCTAATTTGGTTATCTAGGTAACTGAAACTATCTACAATCTTGAGAGCCTCCAAGGCATTTGAGAGAATCTAAGTCCCATGTGCTCTTAGTGCTTTTTGTTCCTGCACATCTGCCATATACAAAGATGACTTTATCTGAATGGAGGATTATGCCAGATAACCATTCTTCTTTTTTACATGGGTATGGTAGGTAACACTCCATGTATATTAATTTATCACTAAAGCCATTTCTTGCTAAAACCGTGTTGTAATAGAGTACTGCCCTATTGAAAAATTCTCAGTCTGATGTTAAGCTGGAGATTCTTCTGATACCTTTAATCAGGTTACTGATTACAGATAGCAGGTGGTTAAAATATTTGTTAACCCTTTCCTCATTGGGTTTCTGTTGGAGTAGCAAGTACTTGCTTGCTTTAAAGTGTAGGTTAGGATCCAGGAAGTCAAATTTTGTTAAATTGGTGATGACATTTATGGATAAGCTGAACTCTTTGAGGAAGCAAATAAGGTTCTTCTTAAGCTTATTCATGGTATAGTTGCTCATATGGCTACTCTATACTGGGCCAAATTGTGTGGGTGTGTATGTTTTCTTAGAGTATCAAGGATGAAGAGCCCTATGAGGTCAGTGACCTTGGTCCTGTCATAGACCTATGGATATGTTAAATAGCAGGTCACCCTTCTTTTTACCCAGTATGGATCTTCATGAAATAGAAGTAAGGTCCTAGCATTCATAATGATTCTGATGTCAAAGTCACTAAGTCATGTTTCCACACCCACAAAACTTTAAATAATATGAGAAGTAAAGTGAACCTGTTAATAGATATGCACACACACATACAAACATTCACTTGTTAATTCATGTAACAACCATTTCCCCATGCTAGTATGAGTTGGACAGAGATTTATTTGTGGCAGGATTTTACAGGGCCCTATGTTTTTTTGTGCCATTAATCCTTACCTGTTCTTCAAGCAAAGGATTGTTTTACACAGTTCTTTGAAAACAGTAAGTGACTTAACAACAAATGTAAACATCATTGCTGTAAACATCATCAATGTAAACATCATCACTATTTCCCTCAGATACTGACAAGCTGCTATTTATCAACATTACACACACACACACATACTTGCATATGCAAATCTCTCTCTCTCTCTCTCTTTCCCTCCTTTTTCTATCCATCCATCTACCTGTTCATTGGTAATCCTACAGTTTCCATTTGCTAAGTTTCACTTACAAGGTGTTGGTCTGCTTGGGGCTATAGAAAACATTTATAGTGCTGCAGAGTAGGACTTGGCCCAAAACCATGCAGTTTGAAAGGAAACTTCTCAACCACACTGCCATGGTTGACATGAATAAAGTCATATTCAATATAGAACCATATTTATTAATAATTACAGGATGCCTTGACAATTGACTTGATTTCAGATCGTGTGTTTCAAACTGAAATATTACAGTGCAGAAGTCTTATAGTAGATACTTAATTACTTTATATATTCAAATGTTCTAATTAATTTGATAGTGAAAGCACTACACAAGCATGTGACATTGATAAAATAAGCTGAATAAAATACTAAAATTGCTTTTCTTGCTATTTTTCATATTCATTTCTCAACGCTAGAATTTGATTTGATGGTTCCTACAAATCTGGGTTATTTAAATTCTATGGAGCTGAGTATTCCACAGCTGGAGTTTCACACTGACAACCACTCCATTATTCTATTCAAAGACGGGCTCTATCCCAAATCCTCCAAACTTATTTCACCTTGTACCACTCTCTATTAAGACTGCAGCCTATTTCCAGTGACCTTTGGGACCTTGCTTAAAAGAAGTGTCAATGTCTGTTGAAAGATTTGAACTAATTAATTATCTTAATCACTACTCAGCTCATATGACTCCTTCTTAGTGTATATTTAATAGGCAGAGGAGTCAACCACGATCAACAATCTATTTATGACGATATCTATTCATAGGTTCACCACATGCTACACTTAAATATTCTCTTTATATCTTGTGTCATTTCAATTTTTATGTTGTCATAGGATTACTTTTGACACATATTTCTGTTGTTTAAATTAATTGTTTCCGAAGCTTTTCTTTACCATTTTTAAAAGTCTTTTCTTTCAATATTTCTCTTATCTACTTTTTACATCTATTTTATCATTATTTTCATTTATTCCGGTTTTTTTTTTGTGAGGATTTAGTTTTCAGCAGTGTATAAGTGCAGATATAGTTGTGAAGATAAGAAGTTCACTCTACAGCCATGCGGCTGTGAAGTGAATTTTTCATATATATATATATATATATATATATGTATGTGTGTGTGTGTGTGTGTGTGTGT
>NC_068988.1:54925452-54944004 GCF_001194135.2 Octopus bimaculoides
TATATATATATATATATATGCATATATATTCTTTGTATTATATATATATATAGATATATGTATGTATTGTATTTATACATACATATATATAAGGAGATGGGATTCAGATGTAGTAATGGTGAGGTTGGTAGGAGTATAGTACTGAGAATAATAAACTAATAATATTAATAATAATAATAATAAGAATAACAACAATAATAATAATAACAACAAAAGCACTCAGAGAGTGCAAACCTCTGCCAAGGCAACACCAACGTCCTCTCAATGATTAGCCGGAGATGAGTTTTAAAATGAGAATATCTGAAATAAGCTAGACTGTTCTCACAAATGAGAATACTAAAAATGAACCCGACTGCTCTCAAAAATTAAGTTAAAAAACAAAAAATAATCCAGAATCTATGTCCGGTACCAGATTGATCTCAAAATCTAATCAGTTTGTGCCAGTCATGAAGCCAAACATCCCTGAAAGTTTCATCCAAATCCATCCAGTGGTTCTTGAGATATCTTGTTCAGAGACAAACAAACACGACTGAAAAACAACACCTCCACCGTTGCTAAGGTCTACAATCCATGTGATATGCCATGTATCACGAATACCAAGTTCCCTTAAACTGTGATGGTCTTTGCGTGTGTCTCCAGTAATGATGATGTCAAGCTGTCCTACATCTTTGACCAGAGCTTTAATATCGTTTCAGATGGCTATATGAAGCTGTTGAAACTGTGATCAAATCCTGACTTGATGGGGTTGCTGGTGGAAGGCCATATGCATAGCAGCAGGATTTAGCTCCTTGCCATACCTCCAGAGAGATTCAGAAGTGGTTGTGGAAGAATTTCTATGATCCCACCAGCCCCAATTTCTGGCTTCCTAAATTCCCTCAGTTGTAATCCCATGGATTATTACCTGTGGAGCACAGTTTAGAAAGGCACCAACCATTCTTCCTGAAACACCAAGGCCAAGCTGGTGAGCAAGATCAACGAGGTGTTTGAAGATCTACCCAAGGACACAGTGAGGAAGGCATGCACCAGATTCTGAAACTGAGGGTAGCTGTTTTGAGTAGATTGTTATCTCCCAGCCACAATCTAGCTGATATTTTTTGAAATACTTCTATATTTGGATATTGTGTTTTTTTTCTTTTTATGCAAACTGTCAAATTTAGCTTGAACGCCGTGTGTGTGTATGTGTGTTTGTGTACATACGCATACACACACACACACACACACACACACACATAGGAACCTGCACACAGTTTCCATCTACCAAAATCACTCACTAGACATTTATCACCCTGAGTTTATAGTTGATGGCACTTGCCCAAGGTGCTGCATAGTGGGACTGAACCCAAAACCATATGACTTCAAAGCAAGCCTTTTAGTCACACAGCCATGCCTGCACCTAAAATATATTCTACTCAACCTGTATTGTTTGGAAATTTCAAGTTACCATAAATTGGTTAGATTCTAACATCCGCATGGTTTAGGTATTGTGTCTCTGTTTTGTTTATTTAGTGCATCTCTCTTGGTTGAGAACTTTGTTTGACAATTATGTAACTGCAGGCTATTTATATTTAAAAGTAATTGCATACATATTATTCCAGAATCAGTTAAATATAGCTAAAAAAAAAAAAACAAGTCAAACAGACCATTAACTTTATTTTAGAGAAAACCTAATTTGAAGTTTCTGGCTGTCATAGAGGTTTTATAATAATGAAATAGGTTGGGATATAATTGTTATGAGTGTGACTCTGAATGAAGTATAGGATTGTGAGCGTGTCATTGTTATCTGTTATTTATTTTCATATAGACTTCTTGTCAAGTATTGTGTTGCTTGAATTTCTCTGCTGCAGGCTATCGACTTTATTTAAATGGTTCATAATTTATTACTATTTAATTACACAGAGATGTCACTTTGTCTATTAATTACAACTTTTGCACATTTAGGGCTCATGAAGTTTTTAATTGTTCTGGTGGGGGTATATTTTTCTCAGATGTCCCTTATATCCAGTACATGTCTAACTCAGCTAACATAGCTGTTAACCTAGAAGTTAAAAGCTTTTCTTCCTTTGCATAGGATTCAAGATCTTTGGCATCATTGAAAAGTAATACTTCAGAATTAAATATTAAATTTATTTCTTTTAAAATGAATAACTTGGGTCAAATACTGGTTTTTTTTTTTCCTTTTTTTATTTTTGACTTCAGGTTAGCTTCTATTTTCTTTTTCACTTGTGCCATAGTTTTTTAGTAGATTATTTATACATTAACAGACCCCACTGTTACTTTCTGATCTAATCCCTTGAATTGATGTTTTATATATTTTAATAGTACTATTATCTAATCTCTACTCCAGGAATTTATCTGTTACTGTAGGATTTGTTACCTCTCTAGCCCTCCTTCACCTCATGCATTCAGATATTAATAACATATCTTAAAAACAAATGTATACATGTATCTATGTTCTCAGTAGTAGACCACAATTTCGCACCTAGGATGTTGAAATTTTGCATAGAGGAATATAATTTCAAGGAGAAGGTCACAAGCTACGAAATTTAGTTCTGAAATCTGTTTCTTTTTATCTCCAGGCAGAAAACTAAGAATATTGTTTACTCTCTCTCTCTCTCTCTCTACCCTAGATGCTGCAGTAGACACTGGGAAATATTACTGGTTATAAATATAATTTATATATATTTAGAAAGGTATATTAGAATAAAATTTTGAAACAGAAATAATGTTTAGAAACAACAACACAACTGTTACTTTATTTCAAAGTCAAATCATAAAAATAACACAAATATCCATCTACTAACAGTAGTCAGCTTCTGCAATTAAAATGGGTAAACTTCTTGTTCTCTGGATCTAATAAACAAACAACGAATCATTAACATCTGCTAACTGCATTCATGAGGCTTTATTATTGTATAGATATCATTTGCTTTTGGAGCCATGAAACTAATGCTGACCTTCCATCATTATAGAATGTTTCTTTCATATCTAAGACTTTCCATCAATCACAAATGAGCAATTTTGTTGTTGGCACTCCATCGCTTATGACGTTGAGGGTTCCAGTTGATCAGATCAACAGAACAGCCTGCTCGTGAAATTAACGTGCAAGTGGCTGAGCACTCCACAGACACGTGTACCCTTAACGTAGTTCTCGGGGATATTCAGCGTGACACAGTGTGACAAGGCTGACCCTTTGAATTACAGGCACAACAGAAACAGGAAGTAAGAGTGAGAGAAAGTTGTGGGGAAAGAGTACAGCAGGGTTCGCCACCATCCTCTGCCAGAGCCTCGTGGAGCTTTAGGTGTTTTCGCTCAATAAACACTCACAACACCCGGTCTGGGAATTGAAACCATGATCCTATGACCGCGAGTCCACTACCCTAACCACTGGGCCATTGCGCCTCCACACAAATGAGCAATATCATGAACATTATCTACGAAACAAATGGCTTCCTCTTGATTACTAAACACTTAGTGATAATAATGCTTAATATTTCTGTTGAGATAAGGTTTTGTTCCTCTTTTACCAGAATCTTGGTATCTGCATGTTTAACCCTACCTTATTGAACTTCCTCCTTTCCTGCTTTCATTTGTACATTAGTCCACCGATTAGTAACTTTCAAACACATCATTCTGCTAAGACATTTGTGGCCATATTTCTTACAGGAATAGATTCACTACCTTGTTTCATTTCATCTTCAAAGTTATAAACAACTTAGAGGGAGTTAGATTAAAAATAACCAATTTTTCCTTATTTAGTGGTTGTTTCTAGGTCATTTTAATGCAAGGGTGGGGAAACTTTTTAGTGTGGCGGGCAAAAATTTCCAAAGAAAAAAGTCCGCGGGCAGACCACGAGTTCTAACTCTTATATCTGTGTAAATCTTGTATATATCTATCTATCTATAATTTGATGTACATTAATAAAGATAAGTTTAACACATTAAATTAACGCGTAACATCTTCATTAATGCTGCCACTGAATTTAGGACATTTATATTGCTTATGAGGTAATCTATGTTTTTCAGCTAGAGTGTAGTTGGGTCTCAAGGGGATGGTACAAACTTAGCAATATGTGTTTTATAGTGGAAACAAAATTTCCATTCAAATAGCAATTTACCAGACGATTTCTGTTCGAGTCTAACCGTTTTAGCCATAATGGAAACGCGACCTGTGTCGCAAATAGGTATGTGAATATTGTATAAATTTTGTAATTGAAAAATTTATTAGATTTTGTACATACGAGTATATCAGCCTGTGGGCGCCATAAAATGTGCTAGCGCGTGGGGGTTTCCCCACCCCTCATTTAATGCAACAGACCATTGACAAAATTCTATCCATGACTGTACTATCTTTTTAAGATGTAGAGTATCTATTACAACGTTAGTCAATGCATTTTTCTTCTAAAGCAATAAGATATAATGAGAGAGATGTTTGGCTGTTATTTTCTTGCAGGTAAGTGACTACATAAAAGCTCTCTTGCTTTCTCATTCATTTATTGTTATAAGCTGGTATTTGGAATACAGCTTAAGGGGAAAAGGTTCTCACATGCTGTTATGGAATTTTTAACCCTTAAATGTGTTATTACTCTTATAATAAGATTTCAAGTAAGATTTTAATTTAATATGAACAGTTTAATATCAGCAGTTTTGGTAGGTAGTTATCATGGGATATTGAAAAAGTTAATTTCATTTAGTTTTCCTGTAATTTTACTTCTAGAACCCTCTGGTTTTATGATACAAAATTTCTTGTCTTAAAGTGATTTTAAGTAAAATTTCCTGTCAAAATTTCATATTAATGTATGATTCAGATATCAGCTTGATAATGACGAAGTTTTTTTTAACATAATTCTTCATAATTTTCAAAATTAATTGAAACAGTATCAGTGTATTTCAACAAATATTGGTAAGAAAAAGGTTAAACATTTTACTTGCTACAACATAGTTTATTTCTCAGACTTATCATAATAGACCAAACCACGAGTTACTCATTATTGCAGTCTCCCTTGATGATTGAATAATTTAAGAAATATCATGAAAGTCATATAAGATTCTATATAAAAGGGAAAAGATTTGATATAAAAACCAAATATTAATAACCATAATTGTTTGTAATTTTTCTGCCATAATAAAAAGTATACTTATGTTCAATGTAATACTACCCTTATTTTCGTTTTTATGAGGATGTTTATAATATGTAAGAAATTGCTATTTGTCTATTTGCTAGGGTCCACAGAAAGTGATGCCATATTTTGCACATGGCAAACAAAAAACACTGGGAAAATACACCTTCAGAATTCACGGAATTTGGTCCTCTAATCTCTGATGTAAAGCCATCAACTGGATTTTTTTCTTGGTTCTTTAAAAGAAACAAAGGTTGGTTTCATTATTCTTAATAATTTGTACTTGGTATACTCACTGTCCTTTTCTTTAGTTGACAAAAATGTTAACAATAAATTTTACTAAAGAATCCCAGGAATTTATCTGAAGAAGACATATTCATAATTTAGAATACAACAAGGGAGGCTTAGTTCAGAATCGGTTCTCCATCTTCTAAGCCGACCCTACAGCTCTTATAACTTTCTAACAATCTGGTACTAAGTTTTGTTATTGTAACTTTTCATCATACAGAAAGGGAACATCAATCAGTTTCACAGAATATGAGTGAATATGCTTTGAGAAAGAACTTCGAATAACATATTCTTTTACTGATTTCATTCAATGGACTTTGATAATGACTATACAGGGGCATCACCATCTAGAATTTAGTTGAATGCATCAACTCCATACTTATTCTATTGGCTGGTTCTTATTTAGTCAACTTCAGAAGGATAAAAGTCAGAGTAAACCTATGTGGGATTTGAAGTTGGAACATTAAAGGATTATAATTCAAAACTGAAATGTCTATTATCCAACACTTCTACTGATTCTCTCAACGTATGTGATATTTAAATATTCTTAACTAAGTATGGACATATAGGCAGGAAAATACTGTTAATCAAACTAAATATTGTTCAAGTATCCACTCAGTTTTTAGCTACTATACAATGAGCTTAAGTACCATCTTTCATTGAAGTTTTATCAATGAATTTTTTGGCCAAAGTTAGGTTGAAGAATACATTTTGCCAGCCGTTGCCAATAAGACATTCGAGTGAGATCGTTACCAGTGCCGATGGACTGGCTCCTGTGCAGGTGGCACGTAAAGTATACCATTTTGAGCATGGCCGTTGCCAGTACCGCCTGACTGGCCTTCGTGCCTGTGGCACGTAAAAGCACCCACTACACTCTCGGAGTGGTTGGCGTTAGGAAGGGCATCCAGCTGTAGAAACTCTGCCAAATCAGATTGGAGCCTGGTGTAGCCTCCTGGTCCACCAGTCCTCAGTCAAATCGTCCAACCCATGCTAGCATGGAAAGCGGACGTTAAACGACGATGATGTTCCACCAAAATGAT
The DNA here is from genome assembly GCF_001194135.2 of Octopus bimaculoides. Lineage (NCBI taxonomy): Eukaryota > Metazoa > Mollusca > Cephalopoda > Octopoda > Octopodidae > Octopus > Octopus bimaculoides. The sequence goes on from NC_068988.1 coordinate 54,931,897, forward strand.
GAAGAAAAATTATTCCTTCTGAGTCAGGTATTACCAGTTGTTTGATTTTTGTGTAAACTTTTTTTTTTTTTTTTTTTTTTTTTTTTAACCAACAGAGTAATTCATTTTGGTAACCCCACTATTCCAACAGTTGAGTGTTATGTCTGGTTACCTAAATAATCTCTCAGCTGAGAGTTGCAACTACAGTTTCTACTGGATCTGGTAGTCCACACTGTTCAAGATACTTGTCAGTCATGGACTGTACAGTATTTTAAATGTGTTCTGTTGTGTATAACAGAGTTAATCTCCGAGTCTGGTCTTTTGACTCTTGTTGTGCTTGATACAGTACATTTTCAGTTACAATGACCTGTTATTAAGTCAAAGCTGCTAAGGATCAGATGATGAGTAAACACTTATAATAACAGCAAAGCTCTTCCTCTTGCTCAGAGAATGCAAAACTGCAGCCTCTTCCTTGGCTCATTGCTTTGTTGTGTATAGCATCATTTTTGAAGAGACATTTTCTCTGACAGGCTTCATGGTATGTTGCTCAGTTGTATTGGGCAACTGTTTTAAAGTCCTGGAGTATGTTGAACCATGAACATTGTGCAAGAACTGTCAGAGATTTAAATAGGCTATTAAAATCTTTCATTTAAAAATTGTGTTTATTTGAATTTATATAGTAGATACAAAACCATATTTTTTTAAAGTACTCGACCACTGTCTGTGACAATATCTGGAAGACAATTATATTTCACACAAAAGATGTGGACAATATATATTGAAATGCTGCCTTCATTAAAGTTCCTATCTTCAAAAAGTTTGCATGCAGTTTCAAATATCATGGAAAACAGAAAATAATCGAATCTTTCATTCACATTTAAATTTTCTTATATTTTTAAACTGCTTGAAAATTTCAAATATATTCAAGCATTATAAAAACTAGCAGTTCAATTTTTATGTTCCATAAAAAACATAAAACCTGAATATTTTAGAAATATTAACAAATTTATAATTGAAATATATTAGAGAATAAATTATTTTCTATCTTCCATGGTATTTGAAACTGCATGTTAACTTTTTGAAGATATGACTTAAATGTACAATTTTTATAATGATAGCATTCCAAATACATATTGCTTGTGTGTGTATTCTGTTTTTATGATAATTATTTAAATTCTTCCTTTGTGGAAGAAGCTGGCTTCTAACAAAGATTCAAAGCTCCATCATTAGGATGTTGTATGTTGGCACTCCGTCGCTTACGATATCGAGGGTTCCAGTTGATCTGATCAACGGAACAGCCTGCTTGTGAAATTAATGTGAAAGTGGCTGAGCACTCCACAGACATGTATACCCTTAACGTAGTTCTCTGGGATATTCAGCATGACACAGTGTTACAAGGCTGGCCCCTTTGAAATACAGGCACAACAGAAACAGGAAGTAAGAGTGAGAGAAAGTTGTGGTGAAAGAGTACAGCAGGGTTCGCCACCATCCCCTGCCGGAGCCTTGTGGAACTTTAGGTGTTTTCGCTCAATAAACACTCACAACGCCCGGTCTGGGAATCGAAACTGCGATCCTATGACCACGAGTCCACTGCCCTAACCACTGGGCCATTGCACCTCCACATCATTAGGATATAGATAACAAAAACAATGTCATATTTTAAACTTGAGAAAAGTCTTGCATATTTTTACTATTTCACTTATAGTTTGTATTTATAATGTGCAAATCATTTGATTGGTTTCTTTTTCTGAAAACCCTAGCTTATCCAGATTGCCACTTTGGAATCTACTCACAAAACCAAATTCACCAATTATTATTGGTATAAATGTAAATTTATAATCTGGATATAAAAGCTGGAGGTTTTGAAGCAGTTGTCCATAGTTATTCTCTTTCTCTTTGAAAATCAAAGAGATGTTCACATCAGGAGGACAGCTGACATCTATGACTGTCTGTCTCAAACAACAATATTTGACTTGTTATGTTTACACTTGACAGGTGTTTTGATGGGAATGTTCCACCAGTGTTCCTTGTATTGACGTTTGTATTCTGTATTTATTCCAGGATAGTTTTTTTTACTGAATTGCATTGTACATTGTTTTTGCAACAGTGTTGTGTCACGTAGGGAGGTAGTATCTTGATGATATTTTTGGACAACTACTAATCACATGTGTTGTCTTCTGCAGAAATATAACATAATCTGCATTTTTGGTATGTGTGTGTGTGCATATATGTGTGTTTGGATATGTATGAGTGAGAGAGATTTAGGGATGTATATAGACCCATAGGGCCAGTTTTCCTGTTTCCATGACATGATAATTCCAACCCACCCTGTGGATGGAACATCAGTCCGTCACAGGATTATTCACTTTTTGCCAGCTGAGTGGATTGGAGCAATTTGAAATAAAGTATTTTGCTCAAGAACATGACATGTTACCCAGTCAAGTAATCACATCCACAATCTTAGGATTATGATTCTAACAACTTAACCACTAAGCCACCACATAACTCCTACTCCCTTACAACTTTAAGTTTGTCTACATCTTTTGATTTTTCCCTGTTATGCCTCAAGGGGCATAAACCTGTGAAATTTTGGTAAAGATTCATTAAGAAATTTTGGTAAAGATTCATTAAGAAATTTTGGTAAAGATTCATTAAGAGATTCAAGGTAGACAAACATTGCCACCTTGTGAGTTTGCTCTGGCACCCCATCACTACCATCTTTATTTTCTTCTCAGTTACTCCCACCAACCCTCATATAATGTGGTTTAGTCATGCTTCTCTTCTTTGGTAGGTCCCCTGTGCTTGTCCCTCTATCATACTTTAGCCTCTCAACACCTAGCATACAGACACTTCTCCTTTGCAGATACTCCCCCCCACACACATGCACTTAGTCAAGGGAGCTTTTTTCCTTTTTTTCCTGTCTTGCAAATTTTGTGACTACCTCACTAGTGCTGGATACACGAAAGAAACACCCAGCATACACTGTATAGTTGTTGGCTCTAGGGAGGCCGTCCAGCTGTAAAAACCATGCCAAAACAGACATTCAAGCTCAGTGCAGTCCTGCAGCTTGCTAGATCCTGTCAAACCATCCAATCCATACTAGCATGGAAAATGGACATTAAGTGATGATGATGATATATATAGCACACACACACACATAGGTGAATTTGTTTTGGATGTGTGAATATAATTTTGGATTATATGTAGGTTCTGGCACCAAGGTGCCACATAAAGAGCATCAGTGTTGGTGCTGGTATCATGCAAAAGTATTGGCACCACATAAAAAGCACCCAGTACACTCTGTAAAGTGGTAGGCATTAGGAAGGGCTGCCAGCTGTAGAAACCAAGTTAAAACAGACTATGGAACTTAGTGTTGCCTCTGGCCTTACCAGCTCTTGTCAACCCAGCTAACCCATGCCAGCATGGAAAATGGACGTTAAATAATGATACCAACAGTGACGATGCCTGTCCTAACTTTGCTTTACACCAACTGAGGATTACCTCTCATTTTCACTTGAGTACCAACACAAAACTATAATACGCTTTCCTGAAAACTTTGCTGTAATGAGGGAATTCCATAATGCAAGACCTACTGTTCCAATGATTTCCCCATTATAAATTGCAATGAATTTCAACATAATTTTTTTACTCCCCACAACCCCCAAAAAATCCAGAAACAAAATCAAAACTCAAAACTCTGCAACCACTTCTATAATCATAACCAGGGTTTCCATATGGGGAAATCCTAGTGTTCATTTAACACATAATTTCCTACACCTATATATAAAAGACACTCTAAACTTTACCACAAGTGTGTAGTCAACATGTTAATACTTATGTAACCCATAGCACACCTAAATAACAGACACCGACACACCTACACACAATACACACACGTGAACAAGCACCCATATATGTCTATGTTGTATATGTGTTTTTAATTGACTGGAAGAAAAATTGTAGTACTCAATTAAGAATGGCTTTTGTTAGGAGATAAAATAGTTGCTCACCCTATTGTTCTCGGTGACATTAGCATGGCTCTAAAATAGGAAAAAAAAATCGCAGTTAGCTGAAGAAGTACATTTGGTATGTTATTGTGCTAACAAGAAGTAGTATGTTGGCTGCAGTGTTTTATGAAATCAGATATTTTAGTTGTGTTTAGTCCTGTTCATCCCAGTCAGCCTGTGACTGTACCATATTATTTCTTCAGACATAAATGTAACTAAGACGACAATCTAGTGTGTTTTTGTTTTTTAAATTTTTTTAACGATAGTAGGAGTTGCTAGGTGGTAAGTAGCTTGTTTACCAACCACATGGTTCCATGTTCAGACCACTGTGTGGCACCTTGGGCAAGTGTCTTCTACTATAGCCTCAGGCTGACCAAAGCCTTGTGAGTGGATTTGGTAGACGGAAACTGAAAGAAGCCTGTCATATATATATATATATATATGTGTGTATGTGTGTATGTTTGTGTCTGTGATTGTCTCCCCAAACATCGCTTGACAACTGATGCTGGTGTGTTTACGCCCCTGTAACTTAGCAGTTCGGCAAAAGAGACCAATACATATATACATATAAACAAAAATACCCTGTTGTTGATGTTGAAATTCCAGTGAAGGAGCCAGGCAGGCAGGGAGGGTTAGTAATGGATTCAAGAACTAAGATAGAAAATAAGGTTTGATAGAAAACAAGAGATATATAGTGGGAAATAGTATACTGCATGCATTTTCAGGAAAGAGTCTACTGTAGTAAACAGAATACATGGATTTGAGACAATTCACAATCTCAGATTTTAATTTCATGTGTTGAATTCAACAACTATTGAAATTCATTATCTAATTAAATATGTAATTCATAAAACATATGTACCCATACACTTTGTAATTCCTGTCAGTATTTGTATATATATATGTATATATATTGTATATATTTTTTCAGAAATATGCCTTTAGAGACAACAACTAGTATGTGAAGAATTATTTATTATTTTTGATGTCTGAACCAGCATGTATTGAATATATTTTGCTATATAATACTAACAACATTTTGATGTGTTACTTTTTCTTCCTTCTAATCCTGTTATTAGTAGAAATGTTGTGTAAGTCATAGGGTGTGGGGACACCTAATGAAGACTTCTTCCTGTAATAATTCAGAAATCAATACTTGACTGGTTTTCTTATACATTCTTCCATGGGACCCAAGAAAAGTAATCGAGCATCAAATGGCTCTGCTAGTATTGAATTCATTTTAAATAACTCATTTACGAAAACAACTCATAGATGAAAGAGCTATATCTATAACCTTTTTGTTTGGAAGAAGTTATCTTTAGTATAGTGTTCTCACCCAAATGCTTGCATAAGAATAGACTCCTCTAAAAAGCAATCAAAGGCCAGGTGTTAGTGATAAGGTAACAAATTAAATTTACTACTCTGGAATAATTTACCAAAGTTTACCCAACATCTGATGTGCTTCCTGATAGTTTCCATTGACCTAATCACACTCACTAAGCTTTGTTTGATCTGGAGTTATGCCATGCAGTGTACAATCTTGCTTACTTTGTGATTTTAGTACATTTTATCACTAAGTACATTTACATTTGTTTTGTGATCAATAATTTGGCAAGTGCACTGAAAGCTATGCTTTGCTGATGACCTCAGGTAAATGCTGAAACATGGTCAAGTTGTCTCCCATAATTGCTGAAAGCACTGAAAATAATACTAGACATGGATTAATATTGTGGTTTCTTCACTGTAACTCTATCTATCAAATCTTGGACAACTGAAAGAATTTTAAAAATAATGGAATACAAAAACTGAAAAATCAGCTTGAAAAATTACTGTATTTTAACATGTATAAGGAACCCTAATTTTAGGGTTTAAAATTTAGAAAAAAAAAAGGTTTTGTAAGGGATTGTAATAGTATCCATGTATAAGAAACTCCTATATTTTCTTAACCTAATTTTTGACAAAAAAGGGTTCCGTATACACATTAAAATACAGTAATTCTTTTTATTATTTTGAGGTTCAATTATTAAGATACTAAGTCAGTAGTTCTAAATCTTTCAAACATAATGGCCCAAATAGTCCAAAGAATATTCTTGGATTTAATTGTTTTTGGCTTTACAGCTCTGTTAGAAGTTATTCTCAGTCATGTGTTCTTTAGTAAAAGTTTTTTTGTTTCATATAGATTTATCATCACTGTCACTATCATTGTATCAACCAGACTATCAGATGTTATTATACATCACTGGTCACAATGTGTTCCTTGCATTGTTGTAGCTTTCAAATGGTGTCACCCTAACTGGCCAGGTGGGCAAGCCAACATTCTCCCTGAACAGGATGCCAGTCCATTGCAGGGTTACTCATTTTTAGTTGAGTGAACTGGAGCAACACAAAATAAAACATTTTGCTCAGGAACACATGCTGCTGGTCTTGAAATCAAAACCATGATCCTGCTATCATGAGTACAACACCCTGACCACTTGGCCATGTGCCTTCATACATTTATTATAGTATTTCTTAAATTAGTTTGTAATTTTATAATTTAAAAATGTTTGTGTGTTCACATTGGCTTTGCCTATCAATATTCTCTATGGCTGTTACTTTAATACTGAAATCAATTTATTGGCTTTTCTATGTGTGTGTTGTTCACCTTTTAACAAAGCTCCAGATTTTGCATGATATGTTGTTCTCATATAACATTTCCGGAGTAAGTAATAGATAAGCGTGTGTGTGTGTAAGTTAAAGGATCTTGTCTTTAGAGCTAACTAGTGAAGGTAAGAAATCTATTTTTGATCTTGGTAGATCTCTTTAGCAAAGTTTATTTATATCTGTTGATAAGACTTAGAGGTCATTAGTATATGTAGAAATATATATATAATTTAATGTCCATTTTTTTACTTGCTTGTGTAAGTCAGATGGAATTTATTGTGGCAAGTTTTCAATGCCAACCCTCACCTGTTTCCAAGCAATATTGGAAATTACTGTGCTGGTATGATAGTGACAATCAAGAAAACACTGACATGCACACATGGCTCAATATGTCGAAAAGGTTTTGATAGAAATTCAATACACTGTACCCAGTGCAAGCTATAGACATATAAGAGGTGTAGTGGTATCACATGAAGATTAATAGAGAAAGTAGTCTTTCTGTGTGGCAGATTGAAAGTACAACAAACACTAAGAATGTATGGAAAATAGACTTCTTCAAATGTCCAGGGTAATCCTTAGAAGTAGTAGATAGCTTCCATTACCTAGGTGACCAAGTTAGCAGTGGAGGAGGAAGCTCTGGAAGTATAGTTTCTTCAATAAGAACAGTCTGGGCAAGGGCTACTCCCTCAGAGTGAAATGTAGATTGTTTGATACCTGTGTATGAACAGCTATGCTACATACAGTGAAATATGGGTTGTGACTACAGAGAACATGTGAAGGCTTGAAAGAGATGAAGCCAGCATGCTTCATTGGATGGGTACTGTCAGTGTGCATGTAGAACAGAGTGTTAATGATTTATAAGAAAAATTGGGTATTAGAAACATCAGATGTTGTGTGTAAGAGAGAAAACTGCACTGATGTGGTCATGTGATATGTATGGACGAGGACAGCTGCATAAAGAAATGCCAGTCTCTAATAGTGGAGGGAATATCTGAAAAGAGTAGACCCAGGATGACGTGGTATAAAGTGATGAGAAATGCTTTTTAAATGTTGAGCCTCACAGAGGAGATGACAAGGGATCGAGACTTCTGGCAATTTGTTGTGTTTGAGAAGACCCGTCAAGCTAAGTAAAATCATAGCCATCAATACATACAGGCATATCCTTTATGACCATACCCCACTCTCACATACACTCACACACACACACACTCTATCTTCTGTCAAAGCATCTTCACAACTCCTCTTCCCAACACCCCTAACACTCGATGCTGGCCCCTCAACTCTCTCACATGTCTATCCGCACACTCTCCATGCCCTCACATGTATGCCACAGCCCCCTCTCAGCCACTCCAAATCCTTTCACTATCACATGCTGACCCTAAGCATCTCCTCCCACACTCTTATGGAACATCCCCCTCTACTATTTATACTCCCTCACACTGTTCCCTGTGATTAGCCCTCTTTTACTCACTCTGATTTTCTCTCTATCATACTCTAACCTCTTGCCCAGCACACAGCCACTTCTCTCACTTACACTTACTCTCTCAGCTGAGAGGTTTTTGTCTTGCAAGCCACTTGGTGAACCTACTGGTGCCATATAAAAAGTACTTGTGCTAGCGCCTTGTGAAAAGTGCCTCTGTTGGTGCCTTGTAAAAAACACACATGCTGGTGCCTTGCTGGTTCCACATAAAAAGCACCCAGTACACTCTTTAAAGTGGTTGACATTAGGAAGCCATCTAGCCATAGAAACCATAGTATGCATGCTGAAACTGACAATTGGAGCCTGATGCAACTCTCCAGTTTGCTAACTCCTGTTAGACTGTCCAGTCTACGTCAATGTCACAGGGATAATGATTATGATAATGATGACAATTATGATAATGAGGAGGAGGATGTATATATGTATTATATTTATTTGTAAAATATATTTTAAAAATTTCCATTAACTTGCTTCCAGCATTGACAGATGAAAAAGCTTTCTTTTGTTGTGTTTTTTTTTTTAATGTTTTTGTTGTATGCTGAAACTACTACTCAGTTGTGGCCCTACCAAGTGGCATAAGAGTTGGTTGACTTTCATTTTTAATTTTGTCTTCTAAACAGTGTAACTCTTTGACTATCTTTAAATATGTCACTAACCTAAATGGTATGATATCCTGTTACTGTGTTCTGAATATTACTTAGTAAAGAATGCTTTATTTATTGCTCAGGAAATAGAAACCATTCTTGCCATCTGGAAATAATTTTAATGATTTTGTTTGTCCAATTCATTTTATGCCTGATTTTTTTTTTTCATGTTGGCTTGGGTTGGATGAATACTCAGCAAGGCATTGTTTTATAGTTGGCGGCCCTTTCTGCCACTGACCCTTACCTATTTTTCTAGTGAGGGATTATTTATGCTTCTTATTTTTGAAAGCGCAGAGCTAGGGGATGATTGTTTGGGTTGGAAATGTCAAGAGACATCACTGATTTTTTTAATTTTTTTTACCTCAATACTTTCATATGAGTGTAAACACACAGATAGCAGCATGCATACACACACACACTCACACACACAGACACACCTATATGTATATTATGGGTTTGCTTCCATACATTCAGTTTCCATCTATCAATGCATTGGTCAACCCAAGGCATTGGTAGATGGAAACTGTAGAAGACAGCTTCCTAAGATGCCACATTGTGACATAGAACTCAAGATCATGTGGTAACAAAACAAGCTTCATATCCACAGAGCTATGCCTGTGCTCAATTATTCCATGTTCTACTATAGACAGTTGCTCAATATGAATTCTAAGATTTGGCCAGTGTCACTTGTATGAGTAGTAAACAATTACAAACTATTAACATGAAAGTTTTACATTTCCCATTTATTCCAGGGCTCTTTTATAGCAAGACACCTGTTTCTATTTCTCTGTTATACTTTAACCTCTCTTCACCTGACACAAAACCACCAGTATTACACCCATCTCAGTTGAGGGGTCTTGTCTTGTGAGTTTCTTGGTGACCTCACTGGTGCTGGTGCCACTTCGTACAATCTGTAAAGTGATTAGCATTAGGAATGGCATTCAGCTGTAGAAACCATGCTGAAGCAGACATTGGAGCTTGGCACTGTCCTCTGGCTTGTCAGCTCCTGCTGAATCACCCAACCCATACCAGCCTGGTAAGCAGACATTAAATAGTGATGATGATGATGAAAATGAGTTCTTTTTATGTAAAATAATCTATAACTAGAAGTTAGAGGCACATAGACAGACACACCCATATAAATGGATAGAGGGATAATGGTTGGAGAGAAATCTATAGATGAATGTTTATGAATGTTGGCATACTTGTAAATTATGTAGAAAGAAAAACAAGCTACATATTCACTTTTTTCTTTCTCATCACTCTAGATGTTCCTGATGCACAAGGTAATTCACCATCTCCAGCCAATGAACCATCAGAAGAAACAGCAGTGGAGAATGTTTCAGTCGTTAAACAATGCCCGCTCAAGACAGAAAGCAATACTTCATCACCTGGTGAGAAAACTTTTACTTTATTAATCCTTTGTGGCACTTCTCATCTTTTGGTTCTCTCTGTGTCACTCTTATTCATTCTCTGCATGAAAGTAATGATTTCAAATTTTGGCACAAAACCTGCAATTTTAGAAAGTGGGTAAGTCAATTACGACCCCAGTAATCAACTGGCACTTATTTTATTGACCTTGAAAAGATGAAAGCAAAGTCAACCTCAGCAGAATTTGAACTCAGAACATAAAGACAGACGAAATGCTGCTAAACATTGTGCTAATGATTCTGCGAGCTCGCTGCCTTATTTCTACATGAAAATAATAAAATTGATTAAGCAAAGGACCTTTTATTTATGAAGTGGTGGAATGCAATCAATTGGCTTGGTCCTATCATCATCGACCTCAGCAAGAGAAAAATCAATCATTGCACTATTGAGATTTGAACTCACAAATAGGTGCAGGCATGACTGTGTGGTTAAGAAATTTGCTTTCCAATAATGTGGTCTTGTGCCAATCCTACTATTTATTATCTTAGGCAACTGTCTTCTGATATATCTCCACTCCACAGGCCAACCAATGGATTTTGTAGACAGAAACTGAAAGAAGCTCGTCTTGTGTGTGTGTGTGTGCTGATGTGTAATTTTGCCTCATCATCACATGATGGTTGTAAATGAGCTTCGTCATCCTACAAGCAGTGTTGTTTATTTTCAGTCTCCTATGAAAAACCTGTTTGGCTATTAGGAAATATTACCTTGCTTGGAAACAGGTGTGGCTTTGCAATGGGAAGGGTATCCAGCTGTAGAAAATCTGTCTCAACAAATTCTGTCTTGTGCATGCAAACAAAGAAAAGCGGATATTAAATGATAATGACAATGAAATATGGAGTAATGACGTAGCTAATTTAAACGATATAAATCATTGTCCATTGTTTGAAGTAGCTTCGTCATTCATTTTATTATTTACTGTAATAGGAAAAATAATTAAAACTGAATTTTAGTTTAGCTGGTCTTGAGTGTCTCTTCTTTTGAAACTCAATTTTCATTAGTTTTAACAGAGAGGAAGGTGTAAGTCTACAGAAAATCCATTGTCCTATTAATTAATTACATTTTTTTTTCTTCGCTACTTTGAAGTATGATGACCTTAATTTATCTTAAAGCAAAGTTGGACATGAAAGTATTAAGAGTTTATACACTGCTTACAGCAATGAATGTACTTTGTAAAAAAAGTACCTACTTACAGCAGTAATTTTTTCTTCAGTCTTCAATGACTCCTATTTATAACCATAAATTGTACTTCTCCAAAATATCTACATACAGTAGTGATCTGTACTTCACTTCTTAATACCACCTATTTTCAAGTAGAGTTCAAATACATTGCCTGGTAAGTGTTTTTACCAAACACAGTGGAAAAACCAAGGACAAACTACAGACTGTCAATTCTTTAGAGATATAGTGATTCAGACAGTTGTTACTCTTTATTTAGTATTAATGCTGTGATGTTCTTTAGTTTTGAAGTTACTCTCTTTTCGATTTTTATTTTGTTGAAAAGTATGACTTTAGGTGTGGATATGGCTATGAGAGTAAGAAGTTTTCTTTTCAAGTATGTGATCTTCCACTATAGTTCCAGGCTGACCAAAGCTTTGTGAATGGATTTGGTATGCAGAAACTGAAAGCCAGCAAGCTGGCAGGAACGTTAGCACGTCGGGCGAAATGCTTAGCGGTATTTTGTCTGTCTTTACGTTCTGAGTTCAAATTCCACCGAGGTCGACTTTGCCTTTCATCCTTTTGGGGTCGATGAATTAAGCACCAGTTATGCACTGGGGTCGATATAATCAACTTAATCCATTTGTTTGTCCTTGTTTGTCCCCTCTATGTTTAGGCCCTTGTGGGCAGTAAAGAAATAAGAAACTGAAAGAAGCTCATATGTGTGTGTGTGAGAGAGAGAGAGAGAGAGAGAGAGAGAGAGAGAGAG
>NC_068988.1:54944236-54957462 GCF_001194135.2 Octopus bimaculoides
AAAAAAAAAAAAAAAAAAAAAACTGTCTTAACGAATTCTGTTCAATCCATGCTAACATATAAAAGTGGACATTAAAACGATGACAATATACTGTTCATTTTAAGTGGGCAAGCTGGCAGAATTGTTAGCATACCAGACAAATTGCTTAGCAGCATTTCATCTATCTTCATATTTTGAGTTCAAATTCTGCTGAGGTCAACTTTGCCTTTCATCCTTTCTGGCTTGATGAAATAAGTACCAGTTGAGCACTGGGGTCACTATAATTGCTGGCCTTGTGCCAAAAATTATATCATTGCTGGCCTTGTGCCAAAAATTTGAAACCAACATACTATTCCTTTGATTTTCCTGTTGACTGTTGAGTTAATAATTTGTTATAATGACCATCACCATTGGTTAGCTTTAACTATTGCAGAGTTATCTCCATTCCAACTTATTATGTATGTATCTATTGATTTCTTACCTAATATAGTGACAACAACCTTTTGATTACTTTTGTCTTTCCACATTGTATATATTTGCCTTTGCTATGGCAGAAGTATTGTTTGCATTCGTGTTTGTTTGTCTGTGGACAAGATATCTCAAGAACCACTGGGTTTGGCCTCATGACTGGCACGAACTGATAAGATTTTGGGATCAATCCAGTACCGGACAAAGATTCTGGATTATTTTGCCGACTTTTTTACTTAATTTTTGAGAGTGGTCAGGTTCATTTTTAGTATTCACGTTTGTGAAAGCAGTCGAGTTTATTTCAGATATTCTCATTTTAAAAATCATCTCTGGCTGATCATTGAGGGGATGTTGGTGTTGCCTTGGCAGAGCTTTGTGCTCTTGATTTTATTTACTTTTACATTTATGTTCTAGAAATATAATGAGTTTATGAAATTGTATCATTATATGGTTTTTCCCTTTGATATTGCAGAGACTGAGGAAGAAAGCAGTGTCTCTGAGGATGCTGAAATGCAGACAAAACACCCTGATAGCCCGATGAACCCTCAACGTCGAAGTCTGACAAGTGTTCTTAGTCGCATTAGCAGTATTTTAGATAGAGGAAGCTCAGTAAGTCATTTTCTAACGTAACATCTAATAACTGTGTTGTTCAATTTAGGTAGGTATATGCCTCTATACACATGGCAAGTGGATTGGATATAAAGATGTGCAGGTCATGGATCATTAGCTCATGTCTTCAAGCATTTGTAACATTTTGGATTTCTGACTACAACACTTTCACTTTGTTATGAATTGAAAATTAGAAGTATTGCTATGCTTTACCTTGGGTTACATTACAATTATCAAGACTAATTAATTAAGTACATCCATAATAGCTTACTTCAATTTGCACTGTTTTTCTTCTTAATTCCTTCAACTCTGTGTGGAGTGCAGGGCACTAGCTAGTTTTGTGTTAAAATTGACCAAATCTGACCTCTCACACCTACCCTTCAATGTCATTCTAAAAATATACAAACACACCATTGAAATCTTGAAGCTACAAGATAATGCATGATTAATTCAAAGCAATGAATAAATAAGCAATACATTTGACAAAGAAACCTGAATGTAAAGGGGTTGAATATTTCTCTAGCTAATCCATGCCAGCATGGAAAGCGGATGTTAAATGATGATGATAATTACTTAAATTACTCATCAGCAACTGAAAGTTGTCACAATATAGTCTCTCTCTCTCTCTCTCTCTCTCTCTCTCTCTCTCTCTTTCTCTCTCCCCCCCCTCTCTCTCACATAACACATGTTGATATTGAAATGTAATATTTTAGGGTTAATATTGTTTATTTGATATTTTTACAGAAAGAAAGTGATTTTAAGCAATATTGGATGCCTGACAGCAGCTGTAGGGAGTGCTATGATTGTGGGGATAAGTTTACCACATTAAGAAGGCGCCACCACTGCCGGATTTGTGGCCAGATCTTTTGCAGCAAATGCTGTAATCAAGAATTACCAGGAAAGATCATGGGGCACAGAGGTAAAACAGGTTTTCACTGTAATCATCATTCATCGTTATCAAGTAGCCATTTTTCTTATCACTTTTGTAATGAAACATTTGAGTATGAGTCTCCCTAGGTTAATGTTTTCTTTCTGTAAATATGTCAGGCTTTATAGAGTTAACAGCTGTTGTTGAGATTTAGTAGATGTCTAAGGCTTTAGTATTCAGAGGATAGAACTCAGTTATGATGTCACTTTTAAGTTGCTTGCCAGCTGTTGTTTGAATTGTCAAATGCAATAATACTATTCAACAAGTGATATATATAGGTATTGGGTTTAATGAATTTAGTTTCCTTTGATGTTTATTAATATTGTTCTGTTGGTGAAATATTCGAAACAAAACTATGATATTCATTGTCATGTCACCATTCTAGAATAGGTTAGACATGTTTTTGAATCAAGTTATGGTTATAAGCATTTATTTGAGCTAAACTATTCCGTCATGAGAGATAGACAGTCTGTAAGAAAATTTCAACTTATAGTATATGGACTTCCAATTGAAACTTAGCTCCTATACAGCTTAGTTATCATGATCTTATTTGGGCCTTTTTTTATCTTCCCATAATGGGTACCAAGACATGTGTTGTTCTAATAACAATATAAAATGAGTAACTTAGTAAATCAATAAATTATGCTGAGTCCACCATCTTAAATGCCTTTAGTAATCTTGGTGAACATCGGATATTTGTTTGGTTAGTTTATAATCAATGAAACTTTATTAAAACTATCCAACCAATGTTATCCAACCAGTTTTATTTCATGAACCAGTGATTTGAGAAAGGCTGTTCAGTTGAATATAACATAATAAAGATTTGTCTTTCTTTTTACACTATCAGGTTGATGAATGACTCCTGGTGACTTTCCTGACAAGAGCTATGTGATAATCATAGAAATTTTGTGGTTCTAGTTGTCTGTTTTGGCATGGTAACCATGGCTGAATGCCCTTCCTAACACTAGCCATTTTGTAGAGTGAACTAAGTGCTTTTTACATGGCACCAACACTAGCACCAAATATTGTAAATTTGTCCAACACTCTAACAATTCCTCAAACCCACCACCCTGGACAGGTATTATATTTCACTGATTTTCAGGAGGAGGAAAAGTAAAGTTGGCCTCTCTGGGATTTGAACTCAGAACGTAGATTACCAGAACAAATATTGTAAGGCATTATTTGTCTGATGCACTGTTTATTCTTCAGATTTATATTGTATCAAATGGATATCTTATAAAACTATTCCGCACACACAATAACAACCATACCAACAATCTAACATACCTCCATCATCAGCTGCAGATATCATTATGGTTTCGACACCTGGGCAGTACCATTCAATCCAACGGTGTCAACAGCACTAAACTATGACTGTGATTTTCAACATAGGCATAAAGCCCCAAGTTTATCTGGATGGAGTAAAGTTGATTGAATCAACCATCTTCAGAAAAACGAAAGTACTGGTACTTATATTACCAAATCCCTGAGGGAAGAAAGGCAAATTTGACCTTGTTAGAATTTGATTGGTTGCAAGGTATTTTGTCCATCACTATGACTGATTCTGCTAATCCTCTTCCCCTTTTTCCTGACATAAATAATGACTATATATTTATTGCTTTTTTTTTGTTGTTTGTTTTTGTAGGTGGTGTGCGTGTGTGTGAGTATTGTTGTCGTGCAGTTACAACATATACAAAACAACAAGGTAGCACTTCTGGAGACCTTCAGAATTTCAAAGATGACTTGAAGAATTTGAATCCTCTTCAGAGTGGGGAGAGCTTACCACCTTCCAATAGTGGATCAGGTGGTAAAGATAGTGGCTGGTGGACCCCTGTTCTTCAGAAGAGGTACACCAGTTCAATTATGGATGAACAAATTCCTCATGGCCGGTAAGTTATTTAATTAAAAGAGTGAACTTATAGATGTTAGACTGTTTTGATGTTAAACACAGTCACCCCCTTGGTTGCATCCAAAAGAAAGATTATCCAGCAAACTGACATGAATTCACTCACAAACACTCTTCAGCCTCTGACCCACAAATGTCTTTTCTATTGCTACTAAAATGAATTCTGCTCTTTGGAGCTGGTTGTTCTTCTGTCACCTCTGTTGAGATATTCCTGACTCAGTTGTCTACCATCACCTATACTGTAGCCACCTTCCCACCTCCTACAGTAACCACTGCATTAGTCCAGTCTCAGAACATTGGCTGTCTGGCATTCCCTCCCTGTGTATATTTTTACCTGCAGCCAATGACTTGGAGCTGTTCAAGAGGGACATTAATTGCATTTACCTTACCAGTATTAGAGGGCCTGCAAATGCCATGGACACAGCTCCTTCCAGACCAATCCAATAAAGAAAAAATGGACAGAAGTTTCAAAGGGTTACTTCTTAACTCCCTTTTTCTGTAGCATTAAGTAGGGGAGAGCGACACTAGTTTATAGATAGAACACTCATCTATTGTTATATATTTCCAGAGAAGTATGACAAGAAGGAATAGTCTTGGCCAGAGACACAACAAAATGCACATAGTAGATGTAGTAGATATAAACTTTCAATTCATTAATAGTGCACAACACAGCTACATCATGGGCAGTTTGATGCTTGAAATAAACTTAGATTTTGTTATATGTTTAGAAACTATATTTTAAAGAAATGGTTGAAAAAAAAAAAAAATTGAAGGAAGCTGTTGTAGTTAGTGTATCTCTCTAGTCTGTAGAATTCCTTGTTAAGTTATACTGTCATAGTTTTTCTCACTACTTTTTTAGAAAATTATTGTTAAGCTTTCTATAACATGGTGAATAAGAATTTTGGACCTTCCATCATCATCATCATTTAACATCCAGTTTCCCTGCTGGCAATTCTGTATTTAATAATTAATGAGTTCAATTTCAGTATGGGAACATGTGTACTTACTGGGTATTTGATGTTGAGCAGAGATTAAGCCATTTAAAACGTTTTATTAAAAATCAGTAAATTAGAGGTTAACCATCCAAAGATTATTTTTCATGAGTTTATAAACCCACATTTTAAAAAAGAAAAAGTCAGATTGTTTTCCTCATCTCTGAGAGTTTGTGAAGTTTTACTTTAAGCCTTCATTTCCTATGAAGCATTGACCATCAATGTTTTTTCCACTGTTCCCAGCTCTGAATTTTCTGCTTCCCTCCAGTTGGATCCCTGTTTTTCAGCTCTGCTTCAGAATCTTACCTCCAGTTATTTTTAGGGCATTCTGTCTCTTCTGCTTCTCTTGTGGGTTCCAAGGGCAGGGTCTGAAGTGTAATGCTGGATGCTTGTTTCATTAAAGTGTGAGTTCCTCTTGGATTTTGTTGCACCATATTATATGTTTCCCTAGGGGGAAGGTCGTCCTCTCCCAGGTCTTGAATTCAAGAACAGAATTGATATATATTGATGAATATACTAGAATAGTAAAAAATTTGAAATACCTATCTCATATACAGTAAAGGTGCATAATGGAAAAGTTAGCTTTGACTCATCATCCATCACCCAGGTGTCCTCTCTGTGTCCAAGGATCAGCCTTCCATGACTCTCCAGTTCTTTCTGTATTGTGCTGCATGCATATAATCAGCCAGGCTCTTGTTTTCAGTCCATTCTTTGATGTCATTAGTCCACAAGTGTCTCTGATAGCCTCTTACTCTTTTCTCCTCCATTACTTATCAGAACAGTCTTGGGCAATGGCTTGTATTGCGTTGTATATCCCAAATATGATAGCTTTGTGGACTTGATTCTTAACAATAAGTGTCTTAGGACTTTCAGCTGTTCTGGTACTGCAGCATTTGTTACCCTGTCTTTCCAGCTTTTTCTGCTCAGTCTATGAAAGATTCACACCTCAAAGGTTTCTATCATCTGTTTTCATTTCTCTGTACATTGTCCCAGTTTCTGCTCCACTGAGCACAGCTGGCATAATTGTGTAACTCTTACACAATAATACACCGGGAAGCTTCTGTATTGAAGAAGGTTTTACTATCAGCCTTAAAAACAGTAAAGTTATGTCAATGCTGTTGAGAAAGGCATGAATACCATGATTTTTCTTACCTTACCTCTACTGTTTGTTACTATTGTCTTCATTTCTAAAAGATGATTTCCTATGTATGCCAATATAAAAGAATCATTAATGATATTATTATTTAACTTCTTTTTTAGGTCTCACAGTTCTCCAGATATTACCAATGGTGAGTCAAATAAGGTATCGGCACCTTTTGACCTCACTCATCAGCCAGAATTTGCTAGTATTGAAAATATTGCAAATGAAAGTAAGAAACTAACACAGGTAACTCTTTTTTTCCCCCCCATCAATTCTACAAATTAGATTAAGCTTCTATATCTGTATACAAACTCATTCAAACTTTCTTAAATGATTTTTGTCAATGCAAATTTCTAATATTTTGTTTGAACTCTGAGTTTTATTTATTAAACAGCACTTAGTCATGCTAAAAATCTCAATGTTATTTTCAGATTTAAGTCTCTTCTTTTCTTTATTTTCTAAAGACTGCAAATGAAAAGAGAATTCTTTATTCTATATTCTATATAATCCATGGAACTGTGGAGGCGCAATGGCCCAGTGGTTAGGGCAGTGGACTCGGGGTCATAGGATCGCGGTTTCGATTCCCAGACCAAGCGTTGTGAGTGTTTATTGAGCGAAAATACCTAAAGCTCCACGAGACTCCGGCAGGGGATGGTGGCAAACCCTGCTGTACTCTTTCACCACAACTTTCTCTCACTCTTACTTCCTGTTTCTGTTGTGCCTGTAATTCAAAGAGTCAACCTTGTCACACTGTGTCACACTGAATATCCCCGAGAACCACGTTAAAGGTACACGTGTCTGTGGAGTGCTCAGCCACTTGCACGTTAATTTCACGAGCAGGCTGTTCCGTTGATCGGATCAACTGGAACCCTCGACGTCGTAAGCGACGGAGTGCCAACTAAGAATCCATGGAACTAAATTAGGCAAGATATTCTAAGTAACTGAAGGAGGGTGTATCAAAATTGCACAAGTGAACTGGCAATAATCATCAAAGCTCAATAAACAGTTCTAGGTTTAAATTCATTGCACAGCTGGATATTACTGTTTTTCTATTTGCTTTTTTTTTTGTAGAATTCTCTGCAGTTACGGGAACTTTGGCGTCATATTCAACATCCTAAAGATGGTGTTGAAATGCAGAGTCACCGATTTCGTTTAAAAACCTACCAACATTGTGTGACAGGAAAAGAACTAGTCGAATGGCTTCTGAGGAATGGAAAGGCTGCAAAACGGTGAATATATTTTCTTATTGTATTCATACTTAGAGGATTACAATTCTGGCATAAATCTTAGCATAAGCTTTTATCTTCTGCTTGTTTCAGTCATTAGACTGTGGCCATACTGGAGCACCACCTTTAATGGGTTTAACTGAACAAATCAATTTCAGTTCTTATTATTTTTATTATAGTACTTATTCTATCAGTTCCTTTTGCTGAACTGCCATGTTATGGGGATGTAAACAAAGCAAACACCAGTTGTCAAGCAGTGGTGATGGGAGACATACACAAAGACACACACACACATACATTCACAAGACCTCGTTTAGCCCAGGGCTATAGTGGATGACACTTGCCCAAGGTGCCGTGCAGTGGAACTGAACCCAAAATTATGTCATTACACAGTAATTTTCTTAACCGCACAGCCATGCCAGTGACTGTATTTTCAGGATCTTTTTTTTCTTTCACATTTCCTTACAAACTGCAACTATTATTGTCATAATTAAATCAGCACACTAATTAACGTTTTATTTGTATTTGTTTGTCTGAAAAGGAAGCACATTAACTGTGGTTTTCTTCAGCTTTCAACTAAGGAATGGTTAAATGAAATACAATCATCTTAAAGTTAGTAAGTATGGAGTAGAAGGTTAACTGCCCAATCCTATTTCATATCTGAATGTAATTTATTTTCTCTTTCAGAGTCCAAGCTGTTGCAATTGGTCAAGCACTTATTGATGCTTCATATCTTGAGTCAGTTTGCCGACAGTTGTCCTTCTTTCAAGATGATTACACACTTTACAAACCAGGAGAGGTCAGTATGTGAACTTTATTTAAACAATGCTTTGGGTGAGAAAAATTTAAAATGATGGGTTGATTTGAATTCTATAATATTGAATGAGTTTGATGTCTCACTACCTTAACTTATTGTAATCTAAGGTTAGTATTTTTCTGTGTTTCATGAGTTACTGGGTATTAAAAATATCAGTTAATGTTGTTATTGTTCTTGTTCAGCTGAAATCCTCTCAATTTCTCCAAGATAATTTAACTAGGAATGCATCATCCAATGTGTTTCTCCTTTTCTTAAGAGAGCATTATCTAATCCGAGGAAGATTTGGCTGCTATGTCTAGCAGGTTCAGTGACCATGTAGATACTCTCTCTTTGACTTGATCAACTAATGTATGCTGAGGAGATGATTACATTTGTATGTATATGTAATGCTTAAAAGTTGGTGGGTAGGATACAAACACAAAAGAGATATCCTTTGAGATGCTAAATTTCTTTTCTTTCTATTTCAGGCTGCCAATGCTTTGGAACAGACACCACCTCCTAATATGCCTCCTTGTGTTGAAACAAACTTTGAACCATCCTGGTTAAAAGAAATCAACAACAAGGAATATGAAGATGAAAGTATTAACAGTAAGTAATTAGAATTCATTAAGTGGAGATACATGGCTCACTGGTTAGAGTGTGAAGCTCACAACCATGAGGTAGTGAGTTCGATTCCTGCACTGAGCTGTGTGCTGTGTTCTTGAGCAAGACACTTTATTTCATATTGTTCCAGTTCACTCAGCTGTAGAAATGAGTTGTGACATCACTGGTGCCAAGCTGTGTCAGCCTTTGCCTTTCCCTTGGATAACATCTGTGGCGTGGAGATGGGAGGGTGGTGTGCATGGGTGACTGCTGGTCTTCCATTAACAACCTTGTCTAGGTTGGTGTCTTGGAGGTGAACTTTGTAGATGCAATCCCATGGTCATTCATGACCAAAGGGGTTCTTTACCCTTTATTTTACTGATTGTTATGGCAGCAGAATAGTCGGTCTTCTACTTGGTTGCTGACAATGGTTGCCATTCTTATTTCAAGTAAAGCAGTTAAAAAATATCTGCCAAATGGAATCTTATCTTTATGAGCTTCAGTCACTGAACTATGGCGCCACATTGAAGGTTTTAATTGAATTTCTAAGTCTGATACTTATTCTGTTGATCTCCTCTGCCAAACCAAAAAGTTATGTGGATGTAAACAAACCAACACTGGTTGTCAAATGGTGGTTAGGGACAAGCACAAAGACACACACACACACATAAATATATGATGGGCTTCCACACAGCTTCCATCTATCAAATTCACTCAGAAAGCATTGGGGCTATTGTGGAAGGCGCTTGCTCAAAGTGCCACACTGTGAGACTGAACCTGAAACCATGTGGTAGCAAAACAAGCTTCTTAACCACACAGCTATGCTTACTAGATTTATTAATATTTGCATAAAAGAATATCTAAGATTATTATTTACTCTTTATAATTCTGCATTTTTCTGTTGATTTATATTAAAATAAAATAATAAACTTCATTCTTCTCTTTGTAGTCTCATTGTCTGATGATCAGCAGGTTAGTAATTTCTTTGGTGGTCAAAAGCAGATTGAAGGGGATTTATATGTCCATGCAAACCACTTTGACTCCTCTCAAAACAAGACCAGTACAACCAAACCAAGGATTTCTGAAAATAAGAAATGTAAGATATTCAAATTTTGTCATTATTAGTTTTATTAATGGAGTTTAGTTCCTTCTTTTTATCATTTTGCTTATCCCTTCATTGTCACCACAATCACTTCCACCACCTGATTTTCCATACTTCTCCTCCCCTCCCTCCCCTTATCCTCCTACCCTTCCTATCGCTCTTCTACTCCCTTCCTTCTCCTACTCCCTCTCCTACACCCCTCCTTTCCTCCTCCCTTCCCCCTCCCCTTACACTCCCTCATCCTTTTCTCCTCCCTTCATCCCCTCCCCCTTACACTCCACCACCTCCTCCTCCACCACCACCACCACCTCCCCATCATCATCATCATCATCATCATCATCATCATCTCCTTCTTCTTCTTCTTCTTCTTCTTCTTCTTCTTCTTCTTCTACTTCTTCTACTTCTTCTACTTCTTCTTCTTCTTCTTCTTCTTCTTCTTCTTCTTCTTCTTCTTCTGTCTGTTTTCCATACTGGCAGGGTTGAACAGTTTGACAAAATCTGCCAAACTGCAGAGTTGCCTCAGGCCCCAAAATCAGCTTTGGCTTGGTTCTATGGCTGGATGCTCTTCCTGATGCCAACCACTCTACACTGTGTTCTGGATGCTCTTTCCCCACCCCCACCCCCATGACACTGGCAGTTGTGTCTGGTTTTCATAATTCCTTTTTCTTCAACTGAGCTTGATGTCCGTGAATTACTTTGCAAATTTGTACATGAGCTGTTTCAGTTCTAACATAAATAGCTGTTGATGTTTGAGAGATGTCAATCATATTGTGGAAATATCTTGAGCCATGTGGCCATATTGCAGTTCTTTTAATCAGAACACTAACGTGTCTCTCTTAGTCATTAATCCTGTGTTTCTTGTTTCTTTGTCAAAACACTTTATTTCTCTCTTTTTACATAGGTTTTTCTATGCTAACATGAGTTAGACTAACATATTATTGAGGTGTTGTTTTATAGCTGATCCAACCTTCCTGCTGTTAACTCTTGCTTGTTTTTCAAACAAAGGTGTCTTTCTCTTTTTTTTTTTTTTCCTGCTTTCAAAAGTGGTGAGCCAGCAAAACATCTGTTAACAAGGGAAATGACAGTTTGTACTTCAGTAATTTTTTTGAGAGACAGATGTGCATGCACATACATGCACACATACACACACGTGTGCATACATACACACATATATGCATGTATGCACACATACACACACACGCTCACACACACACATTTACAATAGGCTTTGTAGAGTTTCCTACTATCAAAGTAACTCACAAGGCATTGTGGTTGAGAAATTTACTTCTGAACCACATGGTTTTGGGTTCAATCTCACACAATGGCACTTTGAGTGAATGGCTTTTGATAAAAAAGAAAACCTGTTGTGTGTGTGTGTGTGTTTGTGTGTGTGTATGTATGCTTTTATCTCTTTGTCTTGGCATTATGTGATCGTTGTAAATGAATGCCATTAATTTCTGATATTCTGCATAAACATGTGTAGCCATGAGGATTATATTATCATGCTTGGAAACAGGTATGGGTTGGCAACAGGAATGATCTCTGGCCCTAGAAAATCTGCCTCAGTAAACTCCATCTAACCCATGCAAGCATGGAACAGTGGCTATTAAAACACTGATGATGATGATTATATAAAATTCTTGTTGGCACCTTCTCTACTTATCAACCTATCGATCAACCAACTCTGTTATTTCTATAATGCAGTTATGGAAATAACAATACTACAACATATCATAACCCAATGTGTCTTTATTATAACATGTTCACATTTACCTTTTGCTTACCATTTGCAATGTATCCCATTTGTTCTCCTTAACCTTTTCGTTACTGTATTTATTTTGAGATGCTCTGTGTTTCTTTCAATTACTTTAAATATAACAAAGAATTTAGTAAAATAACTTAGTTATCATTTAGCTAGTGTTAGGAACATAAATTGTGACTAAGGTTTGGTGGAAGATTTTAATTCAAAACTTATTAAAACAAAACATTTGTGCTCAGAGCCAGAGCCAGTTTCAGCCAGGTTGGTACTGAAAGGGTTAAATCTGTTGTTCTCTCGTACTCACTCCCTGCTAACATCTCGTCAGCTCAACTACCTTACCTTTTCCAATTCAGAAATATTCTTTCATAAAGTTTCAAATGAGTCCTTCTTAGATTTACCATTTTAAAAAAGACATGTTTTAGTAAAGGCAGTGAGCTGGCAGAATCGTCAGCATACTGAACGAAATACTTAGCAGTATTTTGTCCATCTTTGCATTCTGAGTTCAAATTCCACTAAGGTTGATTTAGTCTTTTATCCTTTTGGGCTTGATAAAATAAGCACCATTTGAGCACTGGGATTGATGTAATCGGCTTAAACTACGGCTGTGTATGAGTATAAAAAATTGCATCCTTCTGTCATACCATGTTGAGCTGGCATGGAAGAGCAGGCTCATCAAACCAGTATGATCTCAAACCATTCTCTGGTGGAGAGAACATGCTGAGGCCCTCATCCTGCAGTGGGCTCATGGGCAATCTAATCCAATTACATTTGTAAAATTTTGTCTTCTTTTCAGCCTCATCATCAGATTTGAATGAATTCGATGCTTTACCAAAATGTCGTCAAGAACTCCCAGATGATTTTCTTACTGGTACGTTATTATGAATTTTCTTTCTTTAAAACATTTTCATTATGATATCATTGCAATGGATTAGTAGAGTCTTTAGAGCATTGGATAAAATGTCTTGTGGTATTTGTTCTAGTTCTTTATGTTCTCTCTTCAAATCCCTCTGAGATTAAATTTGCCTTTTGTGCCTCCAGTCCAGTACTGGGCTCAGTTTAACCAAATAACTATCTGAAACCACTGGCCTCATTCTTAAATCAGAAACATTATTATAAAGGCAATGAGCTAGTAGAATTGTTAGAGCATCAAGCAAAATGCCTCATTGTATTTGTTGCAGTTCTTTACATTCTGAGTTCAAATCATGCTGTGATAAATGTTGCCTTTCATTTTTCTGGAGTTAATAAAAGAGAGTGCCAGGAAAGTACTGGAGGTGAAGGTATTGTCTCACACTTCCCTTCAGAATTGCTGGTCTTGTGCTTAAACCAGAAACCATTATTATTATTATTATTATTATTAGGGCCTTAGAGTCAACCTAGCTAAAACCAAAATCCTAATAAGTAGGAAGGTAGATAAAACACAAACCCCTTCAGGTAGATGGCCCTGCTCAGTATGTAGAAAAGGAGTAGGTAGTAACTCTATAAGATGTACCCGGTGCAAGCTATGGACACATAAGAGGTGCAGCAACATCAAAGGCAGGTTAACTAGCAAGTTAGTTTTTGTTTGTGGCAGATGTTCAGGTGCAATAAAGACTGCAAACAAACAGGAAACAACTTCTATCTCATTCCAGGGTGAAAAACTAGAGGTAGTCGATAGCTTCCGCTATCTGGGCGACCAAGCTAGTAGTGGGGGTGGGTGCGCTGAAAGTGTAGCTGCTAG
>NC_068988.1:54958203-54969306 GCF_001194135.2 Octopus bimaculoides
CATAAAAGACACCATTTCGAGCGTGGCCGTTTTCGTGCGGGTGACACGTAAAAGCACCCACTACACTCTCTGAGTGGTTGGCGTTAGGAAGGGCATCCAGCTGTAGAAACTCTGCCAAATCAGACTGGAGCCTGGTGTTGCCATCTGGTTTCACCAGTCCTCAGTCAAATCGTCCAACCCATGCTAGCATGGAAAGCGGACGTTAAACGATGATGATGATGATGATGATATGTTTGGCTTTTGCTTTGCGTTTATACAAATTGACTCCAAGTCTCACCCAGAGACCTTAAGAGACAGCAAGTCAGAAGTTCAAGTTGGTGTGTTGTGACTAGGGTGTCATATATTTGATTTTGAACAGGGTATTGTTCTCTAGAATGTCTGTCAAAACCTAAGCAAATTAAAAGTTTGTTTTAAAAGTAATTTGATTATAAGATGATAGTGTCATGTTAAGATGACAGTAAAAGGTGTTTGCTGTTATGTACATTTAAAAGTATTTTAACACTGAATATGAGCAGTTCCTATGAGCACTATTTTTTGAATTTCTTCCATTTTTGGATTTCCTGATATCTGAGCTAGGTAGCAATCAACCTTTTTATTGTTGTTATCATCATCATTAGGATGGTGAGCTTGCAGAATCATTAGCACACTGGACAAAATGCTTAGCGGCATTTCGTCCATCTTTGTGTTATAAGTACAAATACTGCCAAGGTTGACTTTGCCTTTCATCCTTTCGGGATTGATAAATTAAGTACCAGTAGAACACTGGAGTCAATGTAATCGACTGTCCCCCTCCCCCAAATTTCAGGCCTTGTGCCTATAGTAGATAGGATTATTATCATAATTATTATTATTATCATAATTATTATTATTATTATTATTATTATTATTATTATTATTATTATTATTATTATTATTTAAGGTGGTAAGCTACAGAATTGTTAGCACACAGGGTAAAATGCTGCATGGCATTTCATCCATCTTTACATTCTGAGTTCAGTTTCCACCAAGGTAACTTTACCTTTCATCTTTTCAGGGTCGATATAATAAATACTAGTTGAACACCGGAGTTGTTGTACTCAACTTACTCCCTCCTCCAAGATGTCTAGCCATGTGCCAAAATTTGAAACCATTATTATTATTATTATAGGTCTGATCAGGAGTTTCAACTGTTATCACATCATGTTGATTTTACCTGTAGTTTACCTAGGACTACATCATTAAAAGTGTTCCTTCATATTTTTCCTAAGACTAGATGTGTCATATGAAAAACATTTAGCTGCTACTTTTAACAGGTCATGCTACTGCACAGAGGTTTCTTCCTAAACCGGCCAGATATAGAAACTGAGATGTTAAGTTGCCAGGTGATTTATAGGTGCAATGAAAATTTAGATATGATTTTATTAGTAAAGCCAGTTGTCACCAATAACAATATCTAGACTTTAAAACTCATAAAGATAATTTTTTCTACTAAATTGTCTTATCTGCATATGATATTATATAAATAATAATAAACAGCTTTTCTAATGGTGGAACTTAAAGTAGATAAAGTTATAAATAACAGCATGTTAATATTGATTTTAAAATACCTTTGGATGAGAAAAAGCTGAAGGCTGCTCTGTCCAAAGGTCTTTTAACCTAATATGCTATAATTTATGGTTTTCTCTATTTTGAGTTCATCATTAATGACAAAGATTTATTTCTAGTCTCTAGAAGTTTCCTAATTTTTATCATATAAAGAAAAATATTTTTTTCTCTTGAATTATGCTATAGTCATTTAAATTATCATTCATATGCCTTTAAATTCATTTTGGAAATATAACAACCTATGAACTATTATACTTTGTTTTGATGTTTCCTTTGTTAATTTGTTTTTTGTTAAGGTACATTATTTGTGTCTAAATCTGGAAATGCTGTAGAACCTATTATCTGTGCCAAAGGGTGGCGATCTACTGAAGAACTTCGAGAGAAAGAGGACTGTTTGGCATATGATAGGCTAAGGTTTGTATATATATACACTTCAGGACAAATACTACAGTAACTGATCTATAAACAGTGTGTATACATCAAGTATGATACACAGATGGCTATATAATTGTAACTGTTTACAAATTTAGTCTCAAATACACTACATGTAGTCATTCTAACTAAAAATTCAAAAATAGAATAAAATTTTGTAATTTTTTTCACAAAATTCTTCTCATCATAATAATTTTACATAATATTTGGGTTTATAAATATTTTATTTTTCTAGCTTCAGTATTATATCTTCTTATAACATTGCATTTAACTAAAATGCTTGTTATTTCTCCTTTACATAAAAGAGCTTTTCCCCAACTTTCTTATATATTGGATTGTGTTGAACCAAAAAATTATTCTGTCTGTTGGTTTTTATAGGAAATGACTCCAGTAAATCCCATTTTCTGTGTGTAACTTTTATATGACACAAAGAAATTCAGTAATATTTAGTGTTCAAAGATATTATTCAAAGAGTTAAATATAAAATAGATGGAGTTTGATTTTGCTGACGAACAATGCTTTGCATTTTGACAAGAATATTTTTTTATAAATCCATTCCTGTGAGGATACATGGTGGAGGGAGAGATGCATGCACATACATGTTTTCCTTTCCCACAAAATAAGTTTATTTCTGAAAAAAAAATGCTGTGTGTAAAGCTCTGTATAGATTAAAACCTATTTGCAGAAAATTATAAATGAAAAAACAGATGTTAGATGACTGAACAATGTATGTATGTGTGTGTATGTGTATGCATGTATTTGCATATGTATGTATGCATGCATGCAAGTGTATTTTAAGATCCACAAAGACCAGAACTTAACTGTGGTTCTTGATGGTCCAAATCAGATATGCAATCTATGTGGGTGTCTTTTCAATACATTGTCTGGTTTAAAAACACCACATCAGACACCATGATGGATCTAAGGTGTAGGTACAGTAGGTGGTCAGACTTTGCATAAGGAGTAGACAGCCACCATGTATATGTATGTATGTATGTATTTGTATATATGTAGGTTTGATTGTGCATGCACTTGAACTAACATTCACAGGAATATATTGATAAGCTGGTTCTTTTATTATACCCAGAAAAGTTCACAAGGAACATCTGTCAAACTTGGTGCGCCAGTTGCTCAATCAAGAAGGCTTACCACTCTCCTGGGAAGGCACCATCATGCAAACAGCCCACAAAATCAGCCAGTTTGTAAGTCCTGATGTACGTAATGAAGGAGATGACATGGATATACGGAAATATGTACAAATAAAAAAGGTAGTTATTTTACTTAGCTTATAAATTTCATGATGTTTAGTGTATGGTGACAATTAGTAAGTGTTCCTGTAAAATATCTTACATATAGATGCAGGTGTTGCTTCCTAACCATAGTTTTGGCTGTAGTCTTTTACTATAGCTCCAGACTGAGCAAAGCCTTGTGAGTGGATCTCTTAGATAGAAATATGATGATATATGTATGTAGAAATGTATGTTTGTATATATGTTGTTTTTTTTTATTAATAGTTGGCCAAAGTTACAGAGTAATTCAAGTGCCAAAGGTTTCAAGTTTGAATCTCTCAACCCTTGATCCCCTCTGTAACTTCTGATTATTAGTAAAAAAAACATATATACTCATGTTTTGAATTCTGTTTTTCCTGTTTACATCATCAAATATATATGTATGTAAATATGCATAATGTGTGTGTGTGTGTGTGTGTGTGTGTGTGTGTGTGTGTGTGTGTAGTTGTCTCTTTGTCTTCATATCATGTAATGATTGTAACTGAGTGTGTTTTGAAATGGCTACAAGGTTTCTATAATGATGCAAATTTTAATTACTATTCTTGTCTTGACCATCTTTTGAAGGTTTTGGGATAATTTTTTTTTCTTCACTTTTTTATTTTTGGGGTTAAGATGTTGCCCAGACTGCTCTCAGATCAAAATAGTGTTTGCAATTTACCAATTGGTTGTTATATATTAGTGTGTAAAAGCACACACACGTACATATACATGCATATGCATAGTTTTTCTAGTTTATAATTTCAAATATTATCTTCTTAGATTTCTGGAGGTCAGAGAAATCAGACCGCTGTCATCCATGGGGTTGTTTGTAGCAAAAATGTTGCTCACAAGAAAATGCAGACAACTGTCTCAAAGCCAAAAATTCTCTTGTTGAAAGGTGCCATTGATTATCAACGAGTTGAGAACAAATTTTCTTCTCTGGAACCCTTAATACTTCAGGTAATTTTTTATAATTTTATTCTCTATGAATATGTCATGTTCATCATCATTATCATCTGGTTGAGCTTACTCAGACATTTTTAACTCTAACACACCATCCATCTTGATTCTGCATTAGTTGAGGAAAGTCTTCAGGGAAGCATCCGGTGTCTTTCATGAGTTGATCTACATGCATTGTGTTCAGATGACCTGCTCAAGTATGGCCATGCATTGGCATCCATAGCAGTAGGTCACTTACTAGCTCTTGTTTAGTATGCCAGCAATGTCCTACAAAGTGCAAGCACCTTTCTGTCATAGTGGTAGGAAACAGGCAAATCTCCAAGACATGTCTGAGACTACTCTTAGCATTCTTGTGTAAGTTCCATCTAGCTTGGATTCCAGTTTTTTGATAAGCATTCAGGCTGTTGCTCCACATAAAAGGACTGACTCTACTGATGTACAGAAAAATTTCCTCTTAAGGTTATCTGACAGGGTTGATTTCGAGACAACGTCTGGTTTGTTTAGAGCTGACCATGCTTTCGCTGTCCAATGCAGAACAAATTACACTTTTAAGCATCATGTTAATCCTCATGAAGTTTGGTTTGATTCTTAATGATCACCTTTGTGAAAGATAGAGAGTGAACTGAGGGAGTGGCTGAAGTGTGCAGGAGAAACAACCTTGCTAGCATCAACCTATGATGTGAATGGATACTGAACACTGGGTGAAAATGTGTTGTGTACTGTAGGTGGTGGCTACTCATTGAAGTGAAATAAATTGAAGAAGTCAAAGAAGAGTATGAAAAATTCAAACATCAGGATGGTGGACCAATGTCTGACTACATTTGAACTAGCAATGCCAGTGTTTGACTAGGTTGTATGGTGGTGCATCATCACCATAAACTTCTTTCATCTCATTGAAAGTCTCTTTTGGTGTACAAGTGTAAGAACCTGATCACTGATCTGCATTCAGCTTCCTCCATCTTGACATCTTAGTCCACTTCAGCAGCTGTAAAAGACAAACAGATACTAGTGGAAAACAGCTATTTACAATGTGATATGTAGAGACATGTATAATTTTACCTGTTCAAGTTCCTTTTCCTGCAATAACCAGAAGTGGGTCAGGGAAAATCTTTAATGAACACCCTTTGTATGCTTCAATTAGCATTTGATAAGAAATGTTTGTATAATTAATACACAGCCACAAACACTTTATGATGTACCTTTTTTATATACCAAATTCACTTTTGTTATTGTGAATTAAATTGCATTTTATATTTTTAGGAAAGAGAATTTTTAAAAAATAGTGTTGCGAAAGTGTGTGCTTTGAAACCAGATGTCGTTGTGGTGGAGAAATCAGTATGTCGACTTGCACAAGAGTTTCTCTTAGAAGCTGGTATCATTCTAATTTTCAATACCAAAACTGTAAGTGCACTTTTAGATTCATATATTTTAAGGATTCTAGATGTTGGTTTCACTTATCTCGTGTCGACTCATCACCCAAACTGTGCTTACTCATGTTCTTGACCTCACCCTAACCACTATACTCAGGTTTTCTTTCTCTTCACAATGTCCTCTCTTGAATTTCCTCTCTGCCTATATTTTTCTACAGTCATTGATTTGTAGTTGTTTAAAAACATCAGTTGCATTAATCTCTCCAATCTCATATTGTGACAAACCCTTTCTTCAGACCAAATCATTAAAAAGAACTAATACTGGAAAAGCGATTTTACAGTAGGATGCACTCCTTACAACTAACCTGTTCAATTGAAGTAGAATATGAGACCTAGATTTTTTATTCTGTCAGATAAACTAGACAATCAGAATTAAGTACTTTAACCCTTTCATTACCAACCAGGCTGAAACCAGCTCTGGCTCTAAGTATAAATGCCTTGTTTTTATAAGTTTTGAATTAAGATCTTCCACCAAACCTTAGTCACAGTTTATGCTCCTAACACTAGCTGAATGATAACTAAGTTATTTTACTAAATTCTTTGTTATATTTAAAGTAATTGAAAGAAACACAGAGCATCTCAAAATAAATACTGAAACAAAAAGGTTAAGTCAGGGACACAGGAAAATGACAGTAATAAGATCTGCATTAGTATCCAGTACCTAAACCTTACATTTACTGTGCCTCTTGTTATAGCTCACTACCTTAACATCACAGCCACAATTTTTTTTTTTTTTCAAAAGTAACACTACAGAAATTAAAAACTTTTAATAATTTTAATATTGGTAGAAACTAGTATTGAATTAGGTGACACAGAAATGACAATACAATGGTGCAGAAGAGATGGGTTGTTAGTACTGACTAGGAATTATAATTAACAACCAATGCTTAAAGGCAGATTTTCTCAAAGGTAGTGAGTGGGAAGGTACCTTCTCAAGTCATGCCAACTCATAATGGCCAGTTTCCTGGTTTTCATGATATATAAATTCCCCACCAGAACGGGACACTGGTCCGTTACAGGATAACTCATTTTTACCAGCTAAGTGGACTGGAGCAACACAAAATGAAGTGTTTTGCTCAAGAGCACAACACATCACCTAGCTAAGTAATCGGAGTAATCGAAACCACAATCTTATGATCATGAGTCCAACGCCATAACCAGCCACTATGATTTTCTGAAGCTATTGATAAAATGATAGAGATAGTTTAAAAATCTTATAATTAGTTTCATAGAAATATGGTCAGCTTCAAATTCAATAAAATGGGAGATATTATAAGGGTTCTTAAGTGTCCACTCTGTGGATTTGTTTGTAGCTTTAATCTACAGAGAAAGAATGGATTCTTAGTGAAGGTTCCTTATCAAACAACAGAATCTTCTTTTTCTATTAAGAAAAGTATGTTCACTACTAAAGAATGACTATATTGAAGAAATAATAGATATAGAAGAATGTTATTCATATGGACTACACTAAGACATCTTAATTATTATCATTGACAAGACTTTGCTAATTCATACAGTTGATACTATCTGCTAAAGCAGATATGTTTATTGATGTATAACCAATTAAATATTTGAAGGTGATTCGGATATCTTGCTCATCTTGTATGCTATATTTTTGTCTGATTTGTTATTGTACTATATGCATTCTGTTGTGCAGTGTTTGATTATATGGTGGGATATGTTGTTGTCAAGTCAGTTTGGATATATTTTCATATATGATAACAAGGTTGTTCAACTTCGGGGTTAAATATTAAAAAATTCAGCAGCTCTTAATTTCAATGATACATTATATTTGATGTTAAATGTTATATCATTGACCGAGACCTTTGGAAATGTGCTGTGCGTGAGAAGACCCGGCAAGCCAAGTAAGATCGTTGCCAGTGCCCCTGGACTGGTTCTTGTGCGGGTGGCACATGAGATGCACCATTTTGAGCGTGGCCGTTGCCAGTACCGCCTGACTGGCTCCTGTAGGATTTTCGAGCGAGATCGTTGCCAGTGCCCCTGGACTGGCTTGTGCGGGTGGCACATAAAAGACACCATTTCGAGCGTGGTCGTTTTCGTGCGGGTGACACGTAAAAGCACCCACTACACTCTCTGAGTGGTTGGCGTTAGGAAGGGCATCCAGCTGTAGAAACTCTGCCAAATCAGACTGAAGCCTGGTGTTGCCATCCGGTTTCACCAGTCCTCAGTCAAATCGTCCAACCCATGCTAGCATGGAAAGCGGACGTTAAACGATGATGATGATGATGATGATGAATGCAGCAGTGTAATAATGATATAATGAAAACAAACGGCAGTAACCACATGTAATATAGCAACAATCTTTTAAGAACCAACAATCCAACACGCTAACTTGAACTGTAAACTTTGAACTATCAACACACGAACTGTGAAACTAGCACAAACTCCTTCACTTACTCAGACCACTTCTATTTATATGTAGTGGTCCAGTCCATTCTTGCAGGGGGTGGGGGCATCGTAATCTCATACAACATTAAATGTGTAAACTTTTGAGAACATATACTTGAATTCTTTTTCAGAGTGTAATGCAAAGATTATCAAGATGTACCCAGGCAGAAATAGTTCGTTCTATTGATGGACTGGTAAATAAACCAAAATTAGGCTTTTGCAATTCATTTAAAGTGAAAAACTTCCAGCTTCCAAATGGTAAATGTAACAATTCTTCTAAGTATTTTCAGTTTGAAACATTCAGATAGTTTCAATCTAGCTGTATGTACTTATATCTATGATATTTCAATGTTGATTTCTAACTTTAGTGCATGACCAGAAATATGTAAATGAAGAGCTAAGTCAATTGATTTTTTTCCACAATATATCATTGATAAAAGAGATGGAACTAAATGCTCTTTGGCATTAAGATCATTACTCTACCACTTTTTTAATGTGTTATCCTTATGTTAATATAATAAAGTACACATATGAAGGATCATCAATTTATAAACTCTCAATAATACACAGAAACACAAGATAGGCTTCTTTCAGTTTCCCTCTACCAAATTCACTCAAAAGGTTTTGATCAAACTGTAGAAGCCACCTGCTCAAACTGTTCTGCTGTAGAACTTACGCACATCATATATTTAATGAATTATGCATGTGCATGTACACAATATGTATATATATAACTATTAATAATCAATCCAATGAAAAACTCATTTCCTTCAAAGGGATGTAAAACATCCAATTTTCACTGGTTCTTCAGTTAGATACAATATAGTAGAGAAAAAAATGAAACTTTGTCTATTTTTTAGACAAATATTACCCTGAGGAGATTCATATGCATAAATGTGAATTTTTATAAATTCACTAGTGGATGAGTCAAAATAAATTGTAGGACATATATTTATTTCAATTATTTGTTATATTATATCATATTATATAATATCTTTTGATAGTATAATTATATTATAATGTAAATAAATTTTTAATATATCAATTGTTTTTCTCTTTTTCCTTAAATATTTATATATTGGAATTATACCATTTTAAGTTCGGATGAATATGTATGTCTCTGTGTGTGTAAATATATATAATATACCTAATAAATATTTTAATGTACCTTTGAAGGTCACACCAAGACACTGTTATACTTTGATGATTGTGCCAAACATCTTGCCTGTACAGTAACTCTGAGAGGGTCTCATAACAGTGAGTTGAAAAGAGTAAGTAAACATTGATATGAAAATCTTCCTTATCTTCCTCCTTCAGTATGACAGGGTATATATTTTTAAGAGAATATTTTCTGGTTACTTTTTGCATTTCTGAAAGCCAAATAACCAGAATAAGGAAAGGTGGGGAAAAAAAAATTTGTGAATCTATTACCTCTGCTGGCAACAAATCTACTTCTTCAAACGAGAAGTAGATTATATATTGCTTGTGTACAAAGTATGATGTTGCATTGAAGTGAGACACGGGCATTGAATGCAGATGTAGAAAGGTTTGAGAGAAATAAAGCAAACATGTTTAATGTAAATATGCATGAGTAATGTTGTATAGATGAGCTGAGAATAAGAGGAATAAGCTGTAGTTGCAATAGACAGCTGTGTTGGTACTGATATGTAGTGCATATAGATGATGACAGATGGGTAAAGAAGTGCCAGAAATGCAAGTCTTTGGACCCACACAATGTGGCATGTACTCAATTGAATGACAAAAAAGGGGCCTTCCACATGCTCATATCCTGCTTTGGCTCTCATCGAAGATCAAATCCACTGACATTGACAAGATAATCTCTGCAGAGCTTCCTGATCCAGCTTCAGACAAAGTACTATACAAAATAGTTAAGGCAAACATGGTGCATGGTCCATGTGGGCATGGATTCAATATAAACTCACCATGCTTGAAAGACAGCGTATGTTCAAAAAGGTTTCCAAGGAGGTTCCTACAAGAAACTCAGACAGGTGCTGATGGGTATCCATCATACAGGCAGAGAAAACCAGAAGACGGCAGTTTCACAGCAACTATTGGACAGCACGAGGTTGATAATAGATGGATTGTTCCATACTGTCCACTCCTGTCAAAGACTTTCAATGCCCACATCAATGTTGAGTTTTGCAACTCTGTTAAGTACGTTTGTAAGTATGTGAACAAGGGTTCTGAAGCTGCAGTGTTTGGACTTCAACAAGAATACTGCCAGGATGAGGTGACGCACTATCAGGTGGGACTGTACATAAGTAGTAACGAGGCTTTCTGGCGCATCTTTGGCTTTCCACTTCACCAACAACACCCTGCCATTCAACAGCTGGCAATGCACCTAGAATACGGTCAAAGGGTGTACTTCACCGATGCTAATGCTTCTCTGTTGGGAGAGGAACCGAGGGATAGCACACTCACTGCATTCTTCAGGCTTTGTCAAGTTGATCCATTCATTCAAACCTTGCTGTATCCACAGATTCCATCGTACTACACTTGGAATGGAAAAAAATGGGCCCCAAGGAAAGCAGGTCAAAATGTTCATGGATACCCTGGCATTAAGTTTGACACTTGCCTTGGGCGAGTACACACAGTGCATCCCACTCAACAAGAGAACTTCTACCTCCATCAACTACTGCATGAGGTCAGAGTGCCAATGTGTTTCCAGGCTCTAAAAGCCGTTCATGGACAATATGTCTGCACAACATACAGAGAAGCCAGCTATTGACAAGGTCTGTTAGAAAATGGTGCACAATGGGATGCAACTATGGGAGAGGCTTTTTACCAAACTTCAAGTGCCAGGAAGGCGACGCTGGGCACAGGTACCATCATGATTTCGCTTTCGCTTGCCCCAACAGGTCTTCGCAAGCCAAGTTTAGTGGAAAAATTGGGACATTATGATTCCGACAAAACTTTCAAAATATTTCTGTACTTATGGTTACGGTGTTAGGGCTAGGGTTTTAGGGTTAGTGTTGGGGAAAAAAGTCAAAATTGAAGAA
>NC_068988.1:54970168-54979676 GCF_001194135.2 Octopus bimaculoides
ATATATATATATATATATATACATACATACATACATATATGATATATATGATATATTCATACATACATACAATGGGCTTCTGCATTGTTTCCATCTATTAAATTTACTCACAAGGCATTAGTTGGCCTTGGACTATAGTAGAAGACACTTGACCAAGGTGCTGGGCAGTGAGACTGAACCAGAAACCACTTAGTTGCAAAGCAAGCTTCTTAATTAGACAGCCATGCTGGTGTCTGCTTGAATTTTTGTCTATCCTTTTTTTAATACAATGTATTAGATGATTGTATTGATTAGATTATTGTATTGATCTGAAAATCATTGTTTATTTTCATTATATTTCTTTTTATTTTACATTGTACATTTTCTGTTGCTTATTGGTTTCTAATGACCCAATCACAAACTCACTGCTTGTCTAATATGGCAAGAGTATCAGGAATATGTTTGTAATCATGGTGCAATAAATACCACAAGTTATTTTTGTTCCACACATCAATTTAGCAGGAGTTTCGTGCCATTGTATATATCTTTCACTGATGCACACACACACACATCATCATCATCATCATATGAAAATTAGACAGAGGGAAGGAAAAAGTTGTGCTCATACATACAATGGACTTTCCCATCGAAGACGACATGTGAGTGTTCAGCTTCTGCTGAATGACCAGCACAAATGACTTGTTTATAGTGATCAAATATAACTGTTGTACATAAGCTCACTCTCTCCATCCAATCAATGCTGCCTGAACAGGTGCACTGTGTACTATATGTCAGGTGTCAAAAGTGAGCAATGTGAGATGAAGTGTTGTGCTCCAGAACACAATACAATGCTCGGACCAGAAATTGAAACCACGACCTAGCAACCATGCATGAGTGCAGCACCCTAACCACTAGTGTTTCCATCGACTAAATCCACTCACAAGGCTTTGGTCAGCCCGAGGCTGTAGTGAAATACACTTACCCAAGGTGCCACACAGTGGGACTGAATTCAGAAAGCATGTGGTTGGGAAGTAAACCTGAGCACAAAGCCATGACTTCACCTATAGTTATACCTACGCCTATAACCATGCCAGCACCAATTTACTTACATTTTCTATTTTAATTTCAGGTGAAAAAAATAATGCAGTTTATGACTTATGCAGCATATCATTCTCAACTTGAAGTTTCATTTATTATGGACGAATTTGGCCTACCCCCACCCTCTGGAGATGAAATAGGTCTTAATTTAGACACTGACACATCAGATGTTAATTCTGAATTGAGAGACTCTCAGCAAGATGTAAATAGTGAACAGAAAGATGTGATAGATAACAGGGGACATGTATTTAATAACCAATGTAGGAGAGATGCTTTTAAGACGGCCAATTCAATGACTTTGTCTCTTCAGCTTGTTGAAGAAGTTGGTGATACAGACGTAGTTGATAGTGAACCTTCAGAGAAGGACACTGAATCTAGTAAAGAAGATGATCCGTCACTTGACATTTCAACAGAAGTCAGTCAAAGCATAGACAATAAACTATGCAAAGATGTCATGAGCAACAGTCGAAAACAACCTGGCATAGAAGAACTCACTGATTTCTCTGATCCTTTACACAACTATCTCACAACGAAGGATGATTCCATATTTCACAGTTCTGTTGCTCTCCAAGAGCAGAAGGTCGCTCAACAGCAGAAAATTCGAAAAGCACTAGAAGATTTAGTTCTATCTGTATCACCTTACATAAAAATTGATCCACCATATTTAGAGACTACTAATGGCTTGAAGTCAACTTTGCGGAAGTATTTCCCTGATGAGATGTACTTCTCTCCAGCATTAAGTGAAAAGAACATTGACAATCGACCAAAATTTTTTGATACCGATGTTGTATCACGTATCAGTAACAAGAAAAATGTAGAAATTACTGAGGCACATCCTTTTATCATGTGGAAACTTGAAAAACCAGTGAAAGACCCATCTGTACAGGTAGGTATTTGACATTATTAGGATAAGCAAATAAATATTTCTGTACCTGAGAGAAAAGTACTGTGTGCATGTGTATTGAGAGGAAAAGAGAGATATATTATGTAAGTGCAGACAAGAATCTTAAAACAGTATTCAATTCCAAGGAAAGACTGATTATAATATATCATGTATTACAAGCTACTGTATCTAATGGCTACTACTGCCACTTTATCTCTCTATATTATTAAGTTAAAAGTTATGTGAAAAAGAAAACAATCACTGTCAGTCATTGACTAATTTTATTTTAATTATTTTCATCAAGAGAGATAACTTTGAGCATGTTCCAGTCTTATTATGACCTCAACAGAAGATCATTGACTTCACTATACTTGTCAAGGTAGTGATGAGAGAATCAAGTAAATGTATAAGAATGTTCACTGAAGTGTGTTGAATTAAAGCAGCTTAATTTCAACAAAGTATCACAGTAATTTACTTAGAAACATTTTCTGCAATCAGTATTTTGCCATGTTCTTTTGAAATAATTTCAAATGTGAGAACTGGGGCAATATTTCTTTTCAAATCATTGAAGATGTGTAATCTAGTATATTTGGTCGGTGACTGAGCTGTTCTTATATTGTAGACAGTAGAGATATAATTTATGTAAGAATGGAAAAGTAGATTTAAGGCAGTGTGTGATCAAACCAGGTCTCCTGTTGATTTGTGCTCTCACTAGCCACAAACACTTTTATTTATCAAGACGTGTAGTTGTTATTTAATCTTATACCAAGCCTGATCAGGAAGAACTATGATCAAAATTATTCTAGACACGACCATTTTGTGCCTCTGTATATCCATTGCATCTGTTTTCTTGAAGAAAGGTAGGATGTTATCTGTAGAAGATTTGTTTGCAATTTATAGTAGATCAAGCAATCACATAGGGGCTCTCATTGGCTCAGTCAACATGTGTAGATTACATGAAATAGCCATGTATTTCATCTACTGTAATACACCTGTGCCTCTACCATATTTTAACTTCTTATAACTTCGCATAAAGCCAATATTACACCCCAACTCTCTCAGTTAAAGGGTCCTGTCTTGTGAGTAACCTAATGACCTTAGCAGTACTGGTACCATGTAAAAAGCACACAGTATATTCTGTGAAATGGTTGGCATTAGGAAAGGCATCCAGTCATAGAAACTATGCCAAATCAGACATTGGATCTTAATGAAGGCCTTGTCAAACTGTCCAAGATATGCCAGCATGGAAAATGGACATTAAAAGATGATGATGATAAATTCAATATTTTGATTCTTCTAACTCATGACAAGAACCTCAGCTACCAACTGGCGTAGGTTGTATAGAAGAATGTGGTGTCCTTTGAAAATTGAGGCCAATTTTCATCATATTTAGCTCTTCATCCGCATTACAAACCTCATTATCGTTGTCTTCATTACCATCTCACCATTATGACACCACCACCACTGCTGGCACTACCACCATTATTGTCATTGCTGTTATCATTGTCATCATCATCATCACCATCACTACCACCATCTTCATAATCATCATCATCATCCATATTTCTATCTGGGTTATGCATGAATGAAATTTCCAGTTTTTCTAATTTGAGCTAACAAGATCTTGTCTCATTGAGTTAAATTTAAAAGAAAAAAAATTCATCTATTTTATTTGTAGGACATTTTGTCTGATTTTCGTGCTCGAGGTGGACGTATTAAAACAACCCAGTCTGGGAGCTGCTACCATGATGAAAACAAGGAGGTGGCTAAAAAGACAAGCAATGGAGAAATAAAAAATGATATTAACTATGTATCATTCTATTATGATCAGAAGGTGAGTTATGGATTTTATAGATTTGTTTATAGATTTTATAAATTGTTTATAAAAGATATTTCATGGTATGAATTTTATTGATCTGCTGAAGGTTGTCTAGTAAGCAGATGTTTCATTGGAAATAGTAAATAAGTTATATTACCTTGGTGATACTATTAGTATTGAAGGCAGGCTAATAGACTAATTCAATCACAGTGGTAGCACTGTAGTTAAATGTTTGAGATATAATATATAAACCAGACTTTATGAATGATGTGTGAGAAATGTGATATGTGATGCTGAAGCATGGATGAAAACTGTGTTGTGGTTTATAGATTCTGTCCATAATAAATAAAACTTCAGGAAAACTTTTAACAATGGTTCAATTTGGATTCTCTTCATCATCATCGTTTAACATCCGCTTTCCATGCTAGCATGGGTTGGACGATTTGACTGAGGACTGGTGAACCAGATGGCTGCACCAGGCTCCAATCTGATTTGGTAGAGCTTCTGCAGCTGGATGCCCTTCCTAACGCCAACCACTCCGAGAGTGTAAATCAATGTAGCTGTGATATGTTACTGTAACCATTATAAATAGTGCATATCATGTGGCTTGGATTTGAACATCACAAAAATAATATGCAAATTATGCATACAGAAGAGAGGAATGTCATAAATAATGTTGAGGAGAATATGAGAATCATAAAAATAATATAAGCGAGAATTGTACAAATAATATTACATTAATCATATGAATAATATTACATTGTTGTTTTGTTGAGGAGTTATATATACTGAGGGGTCTTTCCAGTCAAGGGATCTTTGTCTTGCAAAGTGCTTTGTGTGTTGCTGCCATGCAAAAAATCTCCCAGTATACTCTGTAAAATGGCTGGCATTAGAAAAAGCATCCACCGACAGAAACCATGCCAAAGCAGATAATAGAGCTTGGTACAGTCCTAGAAAACCACCCAACCTATGTCAGTATGGGAAACAGACGTTAAATGATGGTGATGGTGATTGTGTTTGTGTTCTGTTTTGGCCCCTTCTTTCATACTTTAACTCCTCATCCCATAGCATAAAATCATCTCCCTCTCTACTGCATCCCAACTCAGTCAAAAAGGATCTTAGTCTTGCAGGCTGCATGATGACCTCACTAATAGTGATGATTGATATTAAGAAGAATCCATTAGTGAATACTTGGCTATGGAAAACCTTGTGTATCTGAGTTTTAGACAATTTGGTATAAAAGTCAGTTTGGTGAAAAGATGGTAGTTCTTGTGTGAGCTCAACCACAACTCTACCTCTTTGGGTTATGCTTATTAATTTGGTCACTGTTCTGTATAGCAGGTTCTATCTGAGGTATTTGCCGCAAATGTAAAGATCTACAGTGACGAGAACAAAATGAAGGTATAATCGATCTGATAGAGAATGATAACTTGGAGAGATATCGAATACAAGTAAGTTAAGGAAATGACTGGCTTTGAAAACCATTGGCTACAATATGTCTAAGAACTGACAACAATAGTGTGTACATTTAATGCAGATAGGTTATACATTTAGCTATAGGTTGGTGTGTCATTGGTGCTGTTCCTGTAACATCCCCCGTTACCATACACGCATGAGTCAGGTAAAATTCAATGTGGTAGATTTTCTACAGCTGGATGTTCTTACTGTCTCCAGCTATCATCCAGCTACTTCTCCTAGTCCTTCAATCATGCACAGACATCTCAATGACCGAACATGTTTTCATGGAAGGTTGCAAAGAAATGATACCATTTTTGTATGAACGGTGATTTTATTTACAATCAATGCACAATATCTTTACCATGAGACTACAAACAAAGACTCTCTCTCTCCCTCCCCCTCTCTCTCTCTCTCTCTCTCTCTCTCACACACACACACACACACACAGAGTCCTGCCTCACTCTTCACTTTTCATTCTTTCCCTCAATCTTTCGTATGTGGTACTTACTGTCTCAACCCAACAGCAAGTGCCACCCTAATCCTTCCTCTCTGAGTGCCATCACACCTGAACATGTTTGTTCCTTAGCTCAACCATTAACTCTGAACATTGACAGTATTAACTTTATCCAATTAACCCCTATAATACAATATTTATTGATTTGCTTGCTACAAATCTAAGTTTCTGTTTTCATTCTCTGCTTTCAGCGTGACTGTTTAGATCTTTATAGCCACCAACATCTGTCTGTTTTGTTCAGCAGTTTCTCCAGCAACTCCTCAAATGCTCCTAATCCATGTGTTAATCCTTGGTAAATGTTATCATTTTATATTACTTACAACTGAGTCAGAGATTACTTTATTGTTGCATTTATTTTTCTTTTTTTTCTTTCGGTACTTGAAGTTGTTTCACTCCTTGTTCTTTCAGGTTGTATTATGCTTTGTTAACTTTGTTGCATACGGACAAATGCATTCTCTCTCTCTCTCTCTCTCTCTCTCTCTCTCTCTCTCTCTCTCTCTCTCTCTCTCTCTCTCTCTCTCTCTCTCTCTCACACACACACACACACCCACACACTACAGTCTAAAAGTTTAAGATCACCTAAACTTATTTTGAAAAAAACATCTACAAAATGGAAATAAGTGAGAGATTCTGGTGAAATATTTTATTAATGTATAGATACGTTCATTGGATGACATAATTAACTGAGCAACTAAACAAAACTGTGAAAAATCTGGGAAAAACTCTGAATCTTAGACTCATTGAAATATCTGCCCTTGGCTTTGATCACTATGGATCTTACTCTGGGCATTCTTTCGAGCAATGAAAGCAAATATTCACTGGTAATATTTTACCACTCCTGTTACCGACACTCACATGCTCCGAAGCAGGGACTGGAAATGAACACTATCACTTGTACGATACTCATTTACGATCATCACATGACGTCAACACAATGCTACACACATACATACATTTATATATGTCTGTGCTGCTGAAATTTGTTTTCAGAGACTCAGTACTACCCAGTACTACAAATGATTTCATTGTGATTTCTTATTTTGAAATTTAGGATTGTGACAATGGAATTTTACGGCAAGAATGATGTGACTCTTGGAGGTTTTCTTGAGCGATTTTGCTTCAGGTGAGTTAGTATTTTAATATTTTCTTGTCTTATTTATGATAGTCCTTGTGCAGTAGAAAATAGGCTTCTTCAATACTTAATGTCAGAAGTTGTTTCTATTCTCAGGTGTAGTTAATTTAATTTCATTTTATATGGATTTTCTTGTTACTTTCATGGTTTTGGGGAATGCCAATTCTCAGTATTTCTTCTCAAGGCTAATTAGGATAACTCTCTGACATTGGAGACATCTACTGAGCCAAAAAGGGAGCTTATACATGGTTGCCTCACTTACAAGAATAGTTGCCAAATCTCCTTTAGGTCACATCCTACTATCTTGAAAGAAGGCACACGGAAGATAATGTAATCACCATAGGAAAACTACAAAACAAAAAATACAATAGTCATAACCAGGATACTTTTTGATCATAGATCCAAGTTGGCCTGGGGCTAAACAACAAATGCCAGACAGTTAGATACTTTATTTATTATAAATGTGTGTGATAAATTGTTTATTTCATATTTAACACAAGGTCAAGTGTTCAGTGAAGAACGATCCAGTATGTTACTGGTATTTATTATCTCAACTACAGAAGGGTTATCTTTTTCATGTTTGAGTGTTTAGTCAAACAAATCACCCTAGTACTTTTTTTTATAAGCCTGATACTTATTGTCCTGAACTGCTTAGATACAGGGTCATAAACAAACCAACACCAGTTTTCAAGTGGTAGTGGGGAACAAACATGACCATAATGACACACGCACACATATGTATGTAATATATACAGTAGGCATCTCATAGTTTTTATCTACCAGATCTACTCACAAGG
This sequence comes from Octopus bimaculoides, assembly GCF_001194135.2. Taxonomy (NCBI): domain Eukaryota; kingdom Metazoa; phylum Mollusca; class Cephalopoda; order Octopoda; family Octopodidae; genus Octopus; species Octopus bimaculoides. Next base: position 54,977,849 of record NC_068988.1, read on the forward strand.
CTTTGATCAGCCCTGGGCTATAGTAGAAGACACTTGCCCAAGGTGCCACACAGTGGAACCTTGGGCAAATAAAGATGTTTGTGCTCTAGAAATGTTTATTGTAAAAGTTGTTATGGATGTTTCCATCAATTAAATTTTTTTTCTTTTTGTTTAGAGAGTCTTATGTTTGCCCATCAAAGTCCTGTGACACTCCAATGGTCGATCACGTGAGACGCTTTGTACATGAGAATAGTTGTATCACAGTGGATCTTCGCAAGCTTGACCGCATCATTCCTGGAGCTGAAAAGAATATTTTCATGTGGAGTCGGTGTCGCAAATGCAAACAGGTAATGCACTGTGATTTCTTATACCTTTTCTTTTTCAACTACAAAGACATACTCCATTAAAAATATCATCTGTAGTAAGATGGATAATTTCATCATCTTTAAATCGAAATCGTGATGGCACCTGTACCAGTGGAGTGCTAAGAGCACCGTCCGAGCATGATCATTGCCAGAGCAGCTGTCTGGCTTCTGTGCCAGTGGCATGTAAATAGCACCATTTGAGTGTGATCGTTACCAGTGTCGCCTTACTGGCACATAAAAAAGCATTCGAGCGAGGTCATTGCCAGTGCCGCTGGACTGGCTCCTGTGCAGGTGGCACGTAAAATACACCATTTTGAGTGTGGCTGTTGCCAGTACCGCCTGACTGGCCTTTGTGCCGGTGGTACGTAAAAGCACCCACTACACTCTCTGAGTGGTTGGCGTTAGGAAGGGCATCCAGCTGTAGAAACTCTTCCAGATCAGATTGGAGCTTGGTGTAGCCATCTGGTTCACCAGTCCTCAGTCAAATCGTCCAACCCATGCTAGCATGGAATGCGGACGTTAGACGATGATGATGATGATGATGATGAAGATTGTAGTCAAATCGGATGTGCACTTAATGAATTCAATGCAGTACCTAACCTTCCCAGAATAAACACATTCTTCTTCTGTGCCATAAATATTAAATAGAGACCATGTAGTCGACTTTGCACTCTCACTATGACTTCATTCTTTCAGGTTACCCCATTAGGCCGTATGACAATGGACACTTGGAACATGTCTTTCTCTAAATACTTAGAATTGAGATTTCATGGAAGTATGTACAAAAGGCGAGTTAGTGCTGAACCTTGCAATCATTCTTTACATCATGACCACTGTCAATATTTTGGATACAAGGATATTGTAGCATATTTCAAGTGAGTACATATTAACTGAAAAATTTACAAATTTACAAGTGGGTACTGAAAAGTTCCTGGCTTTTGGGTAAAAGAAAATACAGGAGGATCTGTTTATTAAGATTTTATTTGACATATTACCCTCTCAAATTTATATACTTATTGCAGCACTCCTTCAGTTTTTCTAAGCTTTATAAAAGAACTCAGAAGGCTGGGGCCTCCAGCCAAGACCTTCGAGATACTCTTAAAGCCAGGAACTTTTCAGCACCCCCTCATATATACAACACTATGCTAAATAAAATCACACTAATCTGACATTGTTATATTGGTTTCCTCTATTTCAGATACAGCACCATTTCACTTTGTGAGGTTGCTCTGCCCTCTATTGTTGTTGAATATCATCATCAGCCATGTTTACCTGCAGAACTTAACAGAAAAGCTGTCAGTCTTAGTCACAAGTAAGTTACAGGTTATTGTTTCTTTGTGAGTTTCTCATAAAGTTTTTTTTTTTTTTGCGAGTTGCTAATAGTAAAATTTTCAACTTCTCACATTAAAATTTAGCTTATGAGCCAATAAAAAAGGGTAGATGGCTGGGTAGGCTTATTACCTGCAGAAAAATACTATACACAT
>NC_068988.1:54980754-54984583 GCF_001194135.2 Octopus bimaculoides
CATTATCATCATCAACATTTAATGTCTGTTTTCCATGCTGGCATGGGTTGGATAGTTTGACTGGAGTCAGCCAGAGTGCTGCACCAGTCCCCAATTGTCTGTTTCAGCATGATTTCTACAGCTGGATGCCCTTCCTAATGCCAACCACTTTACAGTGTACTGCATGCTTTCTATGTGGCACCTGCACAAGTGCTTCTGTGTCTGTTTTGGCAGGGTTTTTACGGTTGGATGCCCTTCTCACACACAACAGAGTGGACTGAGTGCTTTTTATGTGGCACAGACACAGGCGAGGTCAGTGTGTATGTGTGTGTATATATATATATATATATATATATATATATATGAAAGAAAAAGAAGAAAAATGGAGAAAATAGCATTTCGACATCAATTTATTGAAACAAATCCAATTTCAAACAATATCAAACTCATAGAACCTATAATTGTTTCCATATCCAATGATGAAATTCAGTCTGTTTACATAACATGGTAGCTATATATTACATCAACAAGACCTGTTGTTTTATTTTTATCATAGTATCCACTAAGAATTATTTTCTAAGCCTCTTGGCTATAATTGTTGGTACTAACAATTAAATACTAATTTATTTAATATAATCTAAATCATAACTACATCCATTGTCTACTGCACACCATGTGATGACGATGAATTCAAACTGTCTACCATTCACTACAGCTGTACACCATGTCATCAAGACCTGTGCACAGTACTCTTTTTTTACTACAACAATGAGAAAAAGACACAGACAACTACAACTGAGAAACACATCAACATTAATATAATCAAAATTAAGACCATGTATACACATACTGACACAAAAAAAGTTCTGAGTTCATTAAAGCATGAAATATAGATCCAATTTCACATATATGACCCAGGGTGGTTTTTTTTTTTTTTTTTTTGAGGTATCTTTTCAGAAAAAAAGTGCATCTTATATCCCATCGAATATGGTAGTTACATTGCTTTACTTTCTGTGTTCCAATTTCACAATGGTTAACATTTTTCTTCCATCAAAGTTCGATAAAATAAGCCCAGTCTATTATTGAGTAAGATTAAGTCAATTATAGATTAATTATCGCCCTCCTCCAAAATATTTATAAATGTCATAAATCAGTATTATTATTGATTTTGTTTTGCTGTCATGAATTATAGAGTGAGAGGGCTGCCCTGAATAAACATGCTGATGAAATCCACCAGAAACTGCAGTTATTAGAGTCGTTGAGTAAAAAAAACAGTGAGGGAAAATTTGAAAATGAAGGTATGGCCTTTTTTTTTTTGTGTGTGCTTTTACAGTTTTCTGTGTTTTCATTCTAGCATGAGTAAAATTATTAAAAATCTGAATAGCTTTTTTAAGACTAATAACTCAACATTAACAGCTAGTTTGTTTGCATCTTTGCAGTTTTAGACGACCTAAAGAGCTGTGGCTGTTGGGTAGGTTTTGGTGGCAACAATTTCATGAAAATCTCTTTTATGTTTTCTCTTTGACAGAAGTTTGTTTTTCCTTGTGCAATCAAATCACAGACAGTCTGACCAGTTTAACACAGATGGTTGCAGAAGCAGTGGTAAACTGGAATGCAAAGTAAGAATTTGTTTGAATTTTCTTCAGTTCATTCAGCTTTCGTAAGTATATGAAACGACATTGGATTGGATTGGATTGCCCATTTTCAGTCCACTGCAGAACAAAGGCCTCAGCATATTCTCACCACCCAGCCATGGTCTGATATGCATACTATGAATTCGATCTTGAGATCATACTGGTTTGATGAGCCTACTCGGCATGGGTTGGCAGAGGGGTGCAGTTTTTTTTTATACTCATACCCAGGAATAGTTAAGTCAGTTACATAGACCCCAGTGTTTAACTGGTACTTATTTAATTGACCCTGAAAGGATGAAAGACAAAGTCGGTCTCAGTGGAATTTGAACTCAGAACGTAAGGACAGATGAAATATCACTAAGCATTTCACTCAGCACGCTAACAATTCTACTAGCTCACTACCCTACAAAATGGCATAAGTAATGACATTGTGCAGCAGAAAAATATAACATAAAGTCAAAAACAACAAGGCCAATGGTTGAACTCTGTTCTTGCTCAGTCAGCACCATCATCATCATCGTTTAACATCTGATTTCCCTGCTGGCATGGGTTGGATGGTTTGACCGAGGACTGGCAAGCCAGAAGGCTGCTCCAGGCTCCAATCTGATCTGACAAGGTTTCTACAGCTGGATTCCCTTTCTAACACCAACCACTCTGAGAGTGTAGTGGGTGCTTTTTACATGCCACTGGCATGGGAACATTTAGGTGGCACTGGCATCGACCACGTTTGTATGGTGCATTTTACGTGCCACTGGCACAGGAGCCATGTCTTGGCCTAAACTCTCTGAAGCAATTTTTTCTCTCAAACATTTGCATGATGAGTTTATGATAAAGTTTAATCCAAATCAGTTTGTGAAATTCCTGGCAAGAGTATATTTCTCTGATTTAGCTCACAAACTGTTTACTTGCTTAGAACTCTTAAGTTTAACATAGAGTTGATAACTTCTCCTGTCTTTGGGTTCAGATTTGTCTAGATTTTGTAATAATATATTAACTTCATTAATAGGAATTTATATCCAAAATGCTTAACTTAAATATATTTCACAGTTCTATACATTAACCTTATTAATAGTGTTATAATTAACAATACAAATAATAATTTAAACTGTTTCTTTGAAGAATCCAAGATTTTCCCGTGCAAAAGAAAGAGAAGTCCAAAACACAAAGTCCTGCTGTGAAGGAACATCAGTCATCTTTAGATGTGGTAAGTATTATTTCATCCCATTTTACAAATCTAATAAAATCAATCTGTAATTAAAATATTATGGAGATTCAAATATGTAAACTAAAAGACTCCACTAATAACTAGAGAATATCATCACTTCAAATCCTCAAACCTCCATAATGTTGTTTCTGTAGGCAAGTTATATTATCGTAACTCAATCAAACTCTCTTTCTCTCTCTCTCTCATACTAACCTTAATCAAGCAGATGTATAATTAAGCCATAACCATCTTGTCCCTTTTTTTTTTTCTTGCAAGAATAGTGTACCTGAGCTACATTATCCAATATGTCTGTTTTTAAGATGGCAGGGTGTGGCTTTGGAAAGAATTGACAGCTACTTCTCATTGGTGCCTGTCTTTTGTAAAGGTCAAAATGTTGTAGAAACATGCTGTCTTAAAAATAGATTGAAAATATCTTGTTAATATATGTGCAGCTTAGTCAGTAGATTCAATGCACTGCTACTAGCCTTCTAATGTAACCAAACATCTGTCTGTAAAAACATATTCCAACAATATATGCCACAATCTCTATTTGTAGAGCCATAAGTTATATATGATGTTGGATGATAGAAATGCTATAGCATCTCACAAAATACTTTGTGGTTTCATCCCTTTATATTCTGAGCTGAAATCCCATGCAGCAAGTTGACTTTGCTTTTTTTCCTTTTGGGTGTGCTAAAATAAGTACTTGGGTCAGTGTGTCTGACCAGACTCTTAAGGGCAATATACTTCAGCAATGACTGAAACTCGTAAAATAATACATATGTTATTTTATTAGTTCATCATTTCTATTTTATCAGAATATATTTAATGATTTAGTTGTGAATGTCTGAACACAAAAAGCAGCTTTAAACAAGAACATACCGCTACAGGTTCTTGAGACTCACATTTAGAGTGCTGTTAGAATTTTTGTCTCTTGGACTAGAAGAGTGCTTCCCTTTCCACTACAGGTTCCTGAGACTCACATTTAGAGTGCTGTTAGAGTTTTTGTCTC
>NC_068988.1:54984593-54992396 GCF_001194135.2 Octopus bimaculoides
GAGTGCTTCCCTTTCCACTACAGGTTCCTGAGACTCACATTTAGAGTGCTGTTAGAGTTTTTGTCTCTTGGACTAGAAGAGTGCTTCCCTTTCCAATAATATCTCCCAGCCAAAGACATCAAGAAACAATCTATTATCTTGATCTGTCTGTCTCACTGAACAGCTTAAATAATAAATTTGCTTCAGGAGATTTCTATTTATTAACTTTACTAACTCATTATAATAAGCAGCTATAGACGTCCCATCTCTTGCAGAATGAAAATTGGTAAAAAAAAAATGTGACCACTTATCACTATCCAAAGTGCTAATCCATTTCCCTCAATTTAAGGCTGACATAGGATTACATTTTAGCTAAACTAATGCCATGTGGGAAGCATGTTATTCAAGCATCAAACCTTCATCCACTTCTACAAATGACTTAGGCTCTATACAATAAAAGAGTGTTATCTGGGACCTCCTTCCTGGGGAATGTATTCATAGCACAGAAGCCTTCTGATTAAGGCTACTAATCCCTTCCATAAAAAGTGAGAATTTGTTGGCTAGCACACAGCCATAACACTTATTAAGAAAATTACATCACACACTGTAGATCATGAAATTACATAATTCTCTGTACAAAATATATTTGGATATAGGCTGTTGTGAAGCTGAATAAAACCTAATTAATTAACTTACTAAACTGGTGTAGTCTTCCTTAACCCTTTAACATTCATATTACTTTGTCAAATATAATGCTTATTTATTCACATTGTTTTTAATTAATCATGCATTATCTCCAAAGCTTTGAGACTTTGATGATGTGATTTTTTATTTTTAAAATAACATTGTATGGTAGGTGTGAGAGGCCAGATCTGTTTGAACATAAAACAGATTAAATATTTGGCCCAGATATGGCTTTTTTAAATACTAATGGGTTAATGTTAGAACTCTAACATTGTTTTAGTGTAATTCTAGAAATATATTTTGGTACAGAGTCAATTGGAACATTTATTGTATAAATAATACTACTGACATTAGTTTGTTTATTTATCTATTGTTTTGTTTACTTTCTGTGGTTTAAATGACATGAGCAGGTTCAGCATAATATAAGGTTGATGTTTCTTGCAGGTGGACAATTATCCAGCATCTGTCCAATCATTTACAGACAATAGTTACAATTCAACTTTGTCAAACAGTCCTCATCACACACCACAGGTTGAAGCACCTGACATTTACGTTGAAGAGGAATCAGTTGATTCTCAGGCTTCCAGTGGTACGACTATATCAGCCGGTACATACACTTCATTTCTTTTTTTGTATGTATATATATATATATATATATATATATATATCAAAGTGCTTTAGCTAATATTTAAGTCATCTTCAGTATTGTTGGTGTCATCACTGACACCAGTATAATAATAATAATAATGTAATGATGTTGCTGATCATGATGATGTTTAGTGGGAAATAAAAAGATAATGGTTATTGAAGAAAGGTGAGTGTTATACCTGTTGTTGTTGGAGCCTTGGGTACTATAAGTGCCATGTTCACAAACTGGATTGGAAAAACGGGGGCAAATGTGAAGATAGAGCATCTACAGAAAACAGTGTAGTTTGAAACTGCTTGAACCATCCACAGAGTTCTCAAAGTTTTAATCCTGCAAAGTTGCTACTGTTTAACAATATGAATAATAACTATCATTATTAATGATAGTAATAATGGTTTCAAATTTTGCTACAAGGGCAGCCATTTTGGGGGAGGGGATAAGTCAATTACAATGACCCCAATGTTTCAATGGTACTTAATTTATCGACCCCGAAAGGATGAAAGGGAAAGTTGACCTTGGCAGAATTTGAACTCTGAGCATATCAGCAGATGAAATGCAGCTAAGCATTTCACCTGGCATGCTAACGATTCTGCCAGCTCACCTCCTTATACTTAATGATAATAATAATAATAGCAATAGTACTTTTACACCTATACATTGTTATACTAAATGACACTACTATGTTTAGTTATTATAAGTAGAACTTATTACCAAACACCTCTTTCTGGTTCAGGCTAGCAGGAAAAAAAACTATTCTAAAATATTGGTGTTGACAATTATAATGGAGATCAAGAAGAGGTACTGGGGAAGAAATGTCAAGAAAATTCAGAATTGGTGTAACAGACATTCTCCTGAATTACAGTTGCTGTTGTTTCTTTTAGTTCCAGGGCAACTCTGATCAAAGGCACTCTAGCCTTGACCAGCCTATCTCTAACTTTCAGGTATAGTTTATCTAGAAGTTGTGTCAAGTCTTTTCATGATAGTAGGGTGAGCTGTGAGAGAGATTTAGTTATTAATTCCAACAACTGACTACACAGAGGCCCTGCTTATATACCTATGAGGTTTCCTTATTCGATCAAGAGGCTCCCTTAATTGATAGCTTTATATAAAGTTGCTCCGTGTCTCATCACTCCACATATATTTCAGTAGATGTAAAATGTTTTCTGAAAAATATCTTCTGTACACTTATTTATAATTGGTGTCTGTTTTTGTTTTTCCAGCATCTTCGTCACCTTTACCAATTCCACAAGATGATAAAGATATCTCTGTTAACACTGAAGTAGATATTTCTGACAGAACATCAGGTATGGTTTGTTGATTTCATTAGTGCACCTACAATAAATTGTATTTATGTTCAGATTATTGTCCTCAGTATTTATTTATTAACTGGTACATTGACTTTCCTCTTTAGAACTACCTTTAGTTCCTTTCTCATTTCCTTTCTGTCCTTTTATTCCTCGCATATTTTACCAACCTACAACTTTTTATGAATATCATTTACCACATCAATGTCTAACTATAACACAAGATCTTAAATCTATACTGAAGTTATATAGACAATTGAATCAGTCTTAGTACATTACGTCTACCTGTTTTATAGATGAGAGAAGGACTACACTAACAAGGGATTCTGTGCATATTTGCTTGACCCAGACAAATATAGCAGAGACCTCCTCTGAAAGAAAGATATAATGATCTTGGCTGTAATGCCTTTGTTCATAGCTTTTCTTTCAAACAAGGTTGACTTAGTGCAAACCATTTAGAGCTGCATAAGGATGGCAACCAAAGCGAATATAGGCAGGATTTGAACTCAGAATATAGATATACATTACCAAATACTGCAAGATATTTTGTCTTGCTGTCAAATGCTTTTGATATCACTCCACCACTCTAATAACATTTACCAAATTAACATTTCTTATAGGTGCAGGCATGGTTGTGTGGTTATGAAGTTTGCTTCCCAACCGCATGGTTTTTAGTTCTGTCTCACCTGCATGGTATCTTAGGAAAGTGTCTTCTATTATAGCCCTAGGCCAACCAAAGCTTTGCTCATGGATTTGGTTGACAAAAGTTGAAAGAAGCCCATTGTGTGTGTGTGTGTGTGTGTGTGTGTGTGTGTGTGTCTCTGTCGTTTTGTATTATCATAGTATGGCTGTTGTAAATGAATGCCATTCATTTCCAATATTCTCAAAAACATGTCTGGTCAAGAGGAAATATTACCTTGCTTGGAAACAGGTATGGGTTGGTGACAGGAAGGGCAACCATAGAAAATCCAACCATAGAAAATCTGCTTCAATAAACTTTGCTTCACCTATGCAAGCATGGTAAAATGGATATTAAGTGATGATGTTGATGACATCTCATGTTACTAATCCTGGAAGGTCCCTTTAGACTGACTGCTTTCTTCCTTTAAAAAAATCATTTGAAGCAAAACAAAAAATCACTAATTCTAAATGATATTCCTCCAATGAAGTAATCTCTCTGAATGAAAAGCTAGTTATACAACATATGTCTGTGGGGATTGTGATAGTGTATGGTAATGAAACAAGGCAGAATATTTGTAAAAATTAAAGAACAAGGTGAGTTGAATCTGTTAGATGAACAATGTTTATATGCAATATTGGTTGTTGTTCAGCACCAAATTGCCTCTGACTGAGCTGATCTATGATCAGAAATATTCTAGTCAGGACTATCCTGTCTGTTTGTTTACAGGTATAGTGTAATTTGGGCAAAAGTTTTCAATTTTTATTTTTCAAGCTAGTAAGATGTGGTCTGAGAGTGATCTGGTTACCATATCTAGTAGATCAAATGACTACACATGGGCTCCTACATTGTGAAATTGCTTGGATGCATATGAGTTGAGAAAGTGACTGGGCAGTTAAAAGCATTGGCAAATCGATGCAAGGGAGACGACCACACTAGCTAGCATGGAGATGAAATATTGGTGGCTGACATATACCTGATGAAAGAGTTACTTTAAATTGATTGAGGAGGATATGTGAAGTCGAAGTAGCCAATTAATTCTTAGTGTTGGGGAATAAATGAGTTATTGTTTTTAAATACTTAGCTAAAACTTTCACAGTTTTTACAGATGATAGGTTTGGATATCACTAATGTGTTTTCTTGTCAGACATATCTCTCTAACATAGAGAAAAACAGGGTTTCCTCTTCAGTGCTAGAAAATACACCTGCACTGAATAATTGATGGTCCTCTATTTGGTGTATGTACTTCAGCTGTCATACAACCATTCTGGAGTGCATCCAACGAACAAAGATCTTTTGAGTAGTAGAGTAACAGCCACTAAGCAGTTCAGTACAGTATCTAGGTTATGACTGTATGCAGTTGTTGCTGTGTATCTGCTAATAATTCTGCAATGTCTTCTACTCTTGAGGACTTAGGATGTAAGGGTTTAATTATATGAACCTATGGCCTTTCAGCTGGAAGTCTAGTACTCTATCAGTTCATCCTTTTGCAAGTCAAGTCTGACTTACTATTTAGTACAATTTTCTAAGCATAATCTGCTTTTCCAAATGATCCAGTGACATAAAATGGGACTGGTTAAAATCATTTCTATTAAATAAATATACAGATTCGTGTTTATGGGTCACTGAATTCTTATGAACTGCTAAATAACAATTAGCATCAGTTGGTCAATTCTAAACTGCCAAATAAAAGCCATGTAAATCTATTTTCAAAGGGAAACTAAAAATATGAATAGGTACAAATCCAGTTATTCATAACCTACACTGAATTGGTAGTCTAATAATTATTTCTAATAACCAGTTATCTTATATGCATTGTTTATATGTAGTCATAGGAAAGTATAGAGTTTCTGTAGTTGTAACAAATACTTTGTGCAGTAATACCTCACCATATAGCGGTTCACCTATCACCGTTTATTATTTAACCTTATGTCAATTCCTCCATGGTGTTGTTTTGCATTTATAATAAAATAAATATATACAAATTATAAAAATAATGAAAAAAATATACAGTACCGTACTGTTTCTACTTCACTGATTTTCACCTATCGCGGGGCAGTTTGGAACATAACACCCGCGACAGTGGAGGGATTACTGTATATGGACATCTTCCCATTTTCTTTCTTATGCTTAGACTGTTTTCACAATTTACAACATGATTTTGGGCACATGAAATTAGCAAGTGATATTTAACATCACCATTCATCATGATGTTATCATCACCTTATTCATTAAACCTTCCATCTCAACTAATAAGAGTTTTCACTGCATTCCATATATGTTGTACATACATCTTCAAGAAGAATTAAATACTTTGTTTATAAGTATTTTTCAACTTTCTTCATTTTGACTTTCTTTAACAGTGTGATTGTTACTGTTTTGTTTTCAATATATTAATGGATTAATTATTTTAACCATTTCTTTATCATCTAGTAACCAAAGATACTTTATTAGTTGGTAATTTAGATTCTAATCTAAATTCATCACCTAAAAGTGATGTACCTTTTGGAAGTCAAGAGTCTTCTTCACCAGGAAATGTTCGAGATGAAAGAGATGGTAAACTGAGAGTTGTAATAAGGGACAGGAAATGTAAGTTGTTTTCTTTCTTTCAACATATCTTTCAAAATGAATGAGACATTATTTGTCATTTTTCTTTCTCTTTTCTAAAATTTAGTTCTTTATTTTAATTTTTTTTGTGTAATTCCATCCAGTTATAATCAGGCAGATGTATAGATAATGTGTTACAAATGAGAATACTTACAAGTTCAATACCCCAGTTATGGTCTTGTTTGTTTTCTTTTCTTACAACATGTCTTTGTATAATATTCATTTTGTAGACTCTGTCGACTATTTCATTAATTATGTTTGATTATGAGAAAGTGTGAACCAAAAACTTAAACTTACAGAGCAGTGTGGCATAAATTCTATTGAAATATTGTGATATTTTTGGCTGTTAGATTTGCTGGACTATTAGCTCTTATGATACCAACTGTCTGAGACCACCCCTGGTTCTACAGTATAGAAAATCATGTTTTGAAATGATCTAAATTAAAACCTTTCTTCAAAATTCCATGTTATGTCCAAAACACCACCTTACTAATGAGTTATTTTAACTATTTTTTTTTCCTTTTTGCTAAATTTTCTAAATTAATAGAAACAAGAGCAGTTTATTTCATGAGAAATAAAATGACAAAAGTGTTAATGTTTGATCAGCTTTCTAAACATAATATTTCTGTGTTGAGATTAGTTCTTGAAACATTCTTTGGTTGTGTTTACTCTGATGCAAACATTTGAAGCAAATACTTAACTCTTTCCCCATACTTGTTTATCGTATGGCCATCAACTACATCAATCTCATTAGACTGGGAGAGCCTGCAAAGGTTATGAGTCTTGATTTAAAATTTTGTTTGAAAAAATATTTGGATGTTGTATTTGGTAAACCAAATGAGTTTGGAGAGAAGTTCTCTCATTGTCTACAAATCATGTGCCTTTAGTTAAGTTTCTTTGCTACTTTGTGTTGTTTTAGGCTGGTTTCTTTCACTTAAAAGAGAAGTGGTTTGTTTGATGGGAAGTTTTGGTGCCTAGATTAGGAGCTAGAGTAACACCTAAAGAAACTCTTTCAGGCTGGATTGTCTCAAGATAGTTTATACTGATGTGTAATTATTACCAGAAAAGTTTTCCTATCATGTTTCTTTTGCTGCTTTGTATGAGTAAAATGTTAGGATAATGTTTGGCACATTCCTCTATCTCTTCCATTCACCTATATCAATTCCTAATTTTTTCATATTTAGTCTCTTCATCAGAATGTTGTGCTTAATGGAAACATCTTTGTTACGTTCTCCAGCAAAGCCGTCAGCAATTCTAAAATTTTGCTCTCCAATCCAATAGATAACACTGATGATGTTGGGAATGAAGAACAAGAAAAGAAACGGACAGTACTGAGTCGAATACCAGGGTTCCGTTCATCCACTGGAAACATGGCAAGTTTGAGAATGCCTTTGTGAGTAATGGATACGAATATCTTTATAATATATTCTTTTCTTCTTTGGTTTGTCTTAGTTTAAAAATAACAATATGTAACTGTTCCATAATTGATCAAGTGAGTGAATCGACAGAATTTGGTAGGGAAGGCTGCAGAATTTTAACTGTAATATCAGCAATGATCACCTTGTCTAAGGCTTTAACTGCTTGAGAGTTATATCTAAATAATGGCTCTCTGCCTGCTTGTCTGCCTGACCTCCTCTCTGTCTCTCTGTATTATGTGTATGTGTATATGTGTGTGTATGTGTACATATGTGTGTGTGCATCTGTATGTATATATGTGTGTGTGTGTACGTATGTGTATATATATATATATATATATATATATATAATATTAGGGATAAAATCCAAAACTACAGGTAAAAACTCAATTAAAATCAATTTATTAAAAATTAAAATTAAATTAAGTTTCACAGTATAAAATATATATAAATATATAGTTTTTTTTTTTTTTCCCTAAAACTATATAT
>NC_068988.1:54993284-55001928 GCF_001194135.2 Octopus bimaculoides
ATATGTATTTGGAGCCCATTTTTCTATTTAAGGTTTTCTTTGATATTTTTTTAATAGAGTGAATTTGTATTAAATTTATTTGGTCTGTGAATTACGCATCATTGACCGTTAATTGAAACGACCAATCCATGGCCCTTATTTGAAACAACCAATCAAACGAATCCATGTGTTTTAAATTTTATATTACTTTTGATTGCATTGTTATCCTTTCTCCATTTCTAACAAAACTGTCCGATGAACGGGAACGTGAAACTCAGAGTAACGGTTTTTTTTTTGTTATATTTCTGCTGCTTTTAAATAAAGTATATATATTATATATATATATATATAAAACATGCTAAAAATAATGGTCATTACATAGTTTTCCTTTATTGGAGCAAATTTGCCCAGATTAATAATCCCACACTATTTATGTACATATATATATATATAGGTGCAGACACAACTATGTGCCTAGAAGTTTGCTTCCCAATCACACAATTTCTGCTTCAGTCCTACTCTGTGCCATCTTGGGCAAGTGTCTTTTATTTTAACTTTAGGTCGACCAAAAGCCATGTGAGTGGATTTGGTAGACAAAAACTGAAAGAAACTTGTTTTGTGTGTGTGTGTGTGTGTGTGTGTTACTATTCCCTTATACATTATTGGTTTACTTATTTTTCAGTATCAACAGTTCCCCTATTCCTTTTCTTGTTTAGAATATCATGATAGTTTTGAGAGTGTAGAATAGATGACTTCAAGTACACGGTCCTTACATGATCAGAGAGTGAAAATAGAGCAGTAGTGAATGACTGCTTAATGACTAAATATTGTTATTCAAAATATAGGTTAGATAACATCAATTAGCACAATGTGTGTCATTGACTATGTGTCTCTGCAGATATTACTACCTACTTAATGATGAAGTAGAGGCACGTGGCTTGGTGGTTAGGGTGTTGGATTTATGATCATAAGATTGTGGTTTCAGTTCCTGGACTGGGTGATGCATTGTGTTCTTGAGCGAAACAATTCATTTCATGTTGCTCCAATCCACTCAGCTGGTAAGAATGAGTAATCCTGAGATGGACCAGTGTCCTGTTCAGAGAGGAAGATATACAATAGAGAAACCTGAAACTAGCCCTTTGCCCCTTTTGAAGTAATGTGGACTAACCACTTAATGATAAAGGAAAGAGACTAGACTGTCTAATTATACACCAATTCCGGTAAAATAGGTAATGTACAGTCTATTCAAAGAATCCCTAGTTACATTTCTTTGTGGATTTTGAGTCTGTTCCAAAGAAATCCTAGTCATATTTCTTCTTGTCCTCTGTAATTTCAGTGAAGCTCATGAACATCCTCTACTGGCTAAATGCGAACGTATTCCTGTAATTGTCTATGATACAGAACCAAGCTCCATAATTGCATATGCTCTCAGGTAAGGCCCAGTTCATTGTTGTTCTTTCTTCTTTATTAATGATATCTGGGATATAAAACCATTTATCGTTTCTTTGTTATTGTTTTGTGCTTAGTCAGCCCAAATCAAGAAAATTTATGATCAAGTGCATCCACCCATGACTTCCTATCTGGTTTTTGTGTGTATCTAAGACTGCCATTATCTGATGTATATTTCCTTTTTTAAGGTAGTAGACTGTGGTTTTCATTGATCAAGCACTTGATTTCTTTTACTGAAGCTATAATTTTATTCTGTGATTTAGTGCCATATAAAAGTGTCTGTGCTGGTGCCATGTAAAACTGCCCGTGCCAGTGCCAGTGCCACATAAAAAGTACCCAGTACACTCAGTAAAGTGGTTGACATTAGGAAGGGGATCCAGCCATAGAAATCATGCTAAAATAGACAACTGGAACCTGGGAAGCTGGCCAGCTCCTGTCAAACCATCCAACCCATGCCAGCAGGGAAAACACAGACATCAACTCACTGCTATTGTCTAAGACTTATGAAACAGCATAACCTTTCCTAGTTAGTTAAATGATAATGACGATTGAAGGTATTTTCTTGTAAAGGAACATAATATGTTCACAGGATGAAAAGGTGAAATAACTGACACGTTGTGTTAATATGTAAGGTAACGGAGCTAGCAGAATCATTAGCACTCTGGACAAAATGCTTAGCAGCATTTCGTTCATCTTCACATTCTGAAACTGAATTCTACTGAGGCCAGCTTTGCCTTTCATCCTTTCAGGGTTGGTAAAATAAGTATCAGTTGATCACTGGGGTTGATGTAATTGACATACCCACTCCACCAAAATTACTGGCCTTGTGCCAAAATTTGAAGCCAATACTAAAATTAATAGTCTAACATTTATTAATTTTTCTTATAGCTCTCGGGATTATCATTGTCGACTCCAAGAAATTCAAAGCCAACTTGGTTCTGTACAGAGAGACTCACCTTCTGCAAGGTAGGTTCAAACTATTATATTTAGTTTCATTTAGTTACAATTGCTGTTCTTTTTATGTGTGTCAGCTATACATATATCATCTGCTGGTTAGTTATTATTGCTGTCACTGTATATATTACCTATAAAATATGATCTTAATGAAAAAGAAGAAAAAAAAAAATTTTTTGGCAGGAGTGGCTGTGTGGTAAGTAGCTTGCTTACGAACCACATGGTTCCGGGTTTAGTCCGACTGCATGGCACCTTGGGCAAGTGTCTTCTACTATAGCCTTGGGCCGACCACCTTGTGAGTGGATTTGGTAGATGGAAACTGAAAGAAGCCCATATGTATATGTATATATATATATATATGTGTGTATGTTTGTCCCCGCAGCATCGCTTGACAAGTGATGCTGGTGTGTTTACGTCCCCGTAACTTAGTGGTTCGGCAAAAGAAACCGATAGAATAAGTACTAGGCTTACAAATAATAAGTCCTGGAGTCAATTTGCTTGACTAAAGGCGGTGCTCCAGCATGGCCGCAGTCAATTGACTGAAACAAATAAAAGAGAGTAAATAAGTCAATATATGGTACTTCTTTGTAACATTCTATAATATGCTTATTTAGCTTGTGTGAATGTAGTATATTTTCAATTTAACAATTTGTTAAACTAGTAGTATACTTAACAGATAGTCTTACCACAAAACCAGGAATGCTCACATTATTTTATACCTTTTTAATATTGTTACTTATTTTATTTCTGCATTTATCTATTTATTAAGTAGACTCAAAGAAGTATAATTCCTTTATTTTAATTTTAAAAAGAAAATTATTTTTGCTGCTTTTAACCAGTTGTGAAATAAATAATTTCCTCTTGAGTAATAAATTGATACCCAAAATTAATAATCACTTTTGCTAGTGTTTATTAAATTAGTAGCTGTTTGAGCTACTGCTATCATTTTAATTTTCATCTGACTTGTTATATTCTCACATCCAGAAATGGACCTTGTCTGAAATACTATGAGTTACTGTGACTAATAAAATATGTATATTAAAACTATTTGTTACACCTGAATATGATTTGAGAATATATCAATTGAATTATTGTGTAAATAAAATCAAAGAATATTACATAGAAGCTTAATTAGTCTTTATTATTCTTAGAAATATAGCCATGTAATATAATTATGTAACTTTTTATTTTCAAGTAAACATTGGGATTTATATTCTACTGTGGTACTTTTAATTGATTTTTAATTCATTACTTTGGCATGAGAAAGTGCATCCAGCCATAGAAGCCATATCACAACAGACCTTGGGGTCTGGTGCAATCCTCTGGCTGTTGTCAAACTGTCCAAACGGAAAACAAATGTTAAATGATGATGACAATAATACTTTGATCCTCATATGTATAGAGGACTTAGCCACTGTGTAATATTCTTTCAGTTGTGGTTTCCAGTTTGGGTGATAATCTTAATCTGTATTTGGCTTAACATCACCACCTGGCCCTTAGGTGCCTTTTGCAGAGTCCACTCTGTTGCAAACATTCAAACCAGATCTTTCATTTGAATATAACTCAATATGTTGATACACTATACTCTTCCATTCCTTATATTATACAACAAACCACAGACTTTCCAAACAATATATATTACCTAATAATAAATTTAAACAATAAACTATGATTGGTTGACATTACTCTGTAAGGAGCATAGAGCTGGTTTCCTTGTTTCTCTGGCATATATATTCCTCCCTGGATGGGACACCAGTCTATCACAAGATTACTCATTTTTACTAGATGAGTGGACTGGAGCAACGTGAAATGAAGTGTTTTGCTAAAAAACACAACACATCGCCCAGTCCAGGAATCGAAACCACAATCTTACGATCATGAGTCCAACACTCTAACCACTAAACCATGTGCCTCCATTAAGCCATGTGCATCCTTTAAGCCATGTGCATTTTTGAAGCTATGCACCTCCATTAATCCATGTGCCTCCATACAATAAACCACATCCAGTTCATTTTCAGAAGTTATAGAAAATATATTTGTTTCCATTTAAAAAGTTCCAGGCCTTACATTGAGATTAAACATTAATCTATATTATTTTAACTTCAGTCCAGAACATCAACGGAGAAACCTGAAGGCTGAAAATGCAAGGAATCTTCCTCTGAAGACTTCTACTGTAGGTTTGAATTCTAACCCTGAGCAAGGTAACTGATTTTTAAATACTTTGATTTTACTGTATTGTAACTATTATATCTTAGTAGAGCATAAACCAGTATACTAACACAATGTCTACCTTTTGTTATCTTAAATAGTTTAGCTTCTATGATCATCATGGTGTTAATGTATCAGTAATAATGAAGATTGTATTACTGTATAGCTCATTAGATGAAATATTATCAGTTCATCTAATTTTTTGTAATTTTGTATTATATAATTTTTATGATTTATAATTCATTTAATTTTGTATAACTTTTGTTAATTGATATTTTTATCAAAACGGCCAATGTTCCCTTTGAATACATTTATCTTATATCTTAGCCTGTATAACACACTTGAAACAATGTTTATACTGAATTTTTTTTGCCAAAGTGAAGCCCCATTTGCTATATAGTTGTTATATCGATATCATTGAACAGGCCTAGTCATCCATCTTTAAGCTGATCTAAGGCATGGATACAGACAAGCAAGTACCTAGGAGTTCATAATTGCAAAATTGCAAAAACACATACACACACACACACACACATCACTGTACTGACCAGACTATTGGATGATGTTATAGACCACTGGTCACATTGCATTTTCTTGTATTGTTGTAGCTGTTTGAATGATGCTACCCCACTGGCTAGGCAAGCAAGCCAACATTCCTCATGAATGCAATGCCAATCTATCTAAAAGTTGCTCATTTTGACAGCTGAGTGGACTGGAGCAAAGTGAAACACAGTGTTTTGCTCAAAAACACAGCACATCGCTTGGTCTGGTAATCAAAACCCATGATCTTGCAATCATAAATGCAACACCCTAACCACTAGGCCATGTGCTTTCACAAACACACATGTAAAACTAATAGCATTTTCTTGTGTACTAGAATTTGTGGATATGCAACTGAATATACTTACCAGCTATGTACTATTACATATTTGTTATATAAATATATTTATTCACTGTTGAAGTATTTACATCATACACATGTATATATATATATATATATATATATATATATATATATATGATGTTTGATCTTACTACTGTAGGTTCTATTTTGCTTCCCCCTATAAACTGGAGTGTTATAGCTAAGGTTAGCAAATACAGAGTATAGGGCAGCAAATGCAAGCTCATCATCACCAAAAAACTAAATATAACATCAACAGTGAACGTTATTAACATGAGGGAGGAAACCTCTACCTGTGAACACAAGTAACAATTCATGCATCAAAATTTCAAGCATGATCCTGACTCCCACTACCCACCCACTTCACCACCCATTCAACCTGGATAAGTTCTTCTCTAGACATTGATTATATTCATTATATGTACATTGTGCTTCAAAGACACAGACCCACCCCCATAAACTTATGCTGGATTTTCTCATTACACAGATATATATATATACATATGCATTGCACATATTCATGACATCATATAATTCACAGGAAAAAATACATATATACACAAACTTAGGAAGTCAAAAACTCCACAATAATGTGCACATACTCAAACACAAACAAAATGCATAATGCAGGTGTGTGTGTGTGTGTATCTATCCATTTATCTATACATACACACGTACATGTGCTTATGTGTGTGAGTGTGTATGTGTGCACATATTTTGTATGGATATGCATGTGCACAAACGTCCTCACATAAACTGATTAAGACCTTTCATGAGCTGTATATTTCTTTATCCCCAAATCTCATACAGTCTTGTGTAACTTCATATATTTTCATCCAAAATGGAGATGAGTACCAATGTTCCTATGTGCCAGGTCTGATAATTGTTAATAGATTTCTCTTCACATGAAACCATTGGTAACTTTGTTAACCAACAAATAAAAAAAAAAAAGTATACACACATACACATAGCATTAAGTGTACTGAAGACTGCTTTATTTAAAGTATTTAATATGACATATATAAAGAGGAATTTGATGGAGTGTGCAAGAAAGACAACAATACAGGTATGGGCATATGGTGCATATGGAAGATGTCAGTTTTTTAAAAATAAGTTTCAAGCATTCTAAATGGATAGATCTCATGGAAGAGGAAAACTGGAGAAGTCAGGAGATGATGCGGTGAAGATTAAGGCTGTACATCATAAAAGAGATGAGAAAGAATCAAGTCACCTGGTGAGGTTACCTAAGAATTGCACACGTCAGAACCAACAACTACTATCTCTTATTATTAAAGAAATAATCTCTCTTTTTGCCTTTCCTTCCTCTGCTGCTGATCTCATTATCAATTTACCTCTTATTTTCATACTCTACCATATTTTAGCATGTATAAGGAACCCTTTTTTTTTGTCAAAAATTAGGTTAAAATATCTGGGAGTTTCTTATACATGAATAGTATTATAATCCCTTACAAAACCTTTTTCCAAATTAGGGGGTTCTTTATACACATTAAAATATGGTATTTTCTTCATTTACTACACAAAGTAAAGTAAGGTTCCTTCCTGAATTATATAGACTCATAGGGCCAGTTTCCTGTTTCCATGGTGTATGTATTCCCCATGTGGACAGGATGCTGTCCATTGCAAGATTACTCATTTTTGCCTGCTGAGTGGACTGGAGCAATGTGAAATGAAGTGTTTTGCTCAAGAATACAATACATCACCCAGTCCAAGAATCAAAACCACAATCTTACGATCATGAGTCCAACACCCTAACCACTAAGCCATGTGCTTCCATGCTACACAAACCCTATCATTTTAATTGTCCTGTCGACTGCTTGATAGACTCATATGATTTCCTGTTGCTACCCTGCCATCGCATATCTAGGATACCAGCAATGGCTTTAACCTTCAGAATTTCTTTTCCCGGTCATTGACTCACACATTTCCTGTTCACCATGGGTGTAAAATCCTTATACTCTGTCGTCCCCCATAATGATATACTTTTAACTCTTAAACATTTTTTTAAACACTGTTCTTCACTTGAACTCAGTATCACCTCCCCAGCTTAGCTGAACTCATTCTTTCCTTCAACTGTTTTGCCTTCTCTAGTAAGTTCTGTTAGTAAACTATCAGGATGACCATGGCAACTAAGATACTAACATTCTTTTGGGCTGTATTGAGACCCAGATCTGTGCTCTGTTTTCTTCACCTTAGCCTATACTTCTATGATCATTACAGTGATGACTATATCAGCATTACTGTATTCCCTACAAATTAACTTATTGTTTTCTTAGCTTTTTTTACCTTTCATTTTTACCACTCTTTAGAATACATCTATAGCAGCTCCAATATTTCTGCTACTGTCATCCATATCTCTGTTACTTATTTATAACTCTCTCATTTTCACCTCTGTTCACTGTAAAGATACTCCTTCATCTACCTTGACCTTTTCTCCTCTACTCTTCTCACTAAAACTACCATCCTATTCTCACAATTTTTTTACCATGTCAACCATGTAGTAAAAGTTCAGAATTTCTTTCCAAGTCTGATTAAATGCATCATTTCTTCCTCAAATGTCATTGTACTTGGGCTACAGATATGCTCCACCATAACCCTTTCTGTCTCAGGTCATTTGTTACCGACATCCCTCACTCTCACCACTGTCCACCTCCATTATTATCCTCCACACTCTCTTTCTGTCTCTCTCTACAACTTTCTGCCCCTGTCCTGATCATTACTGTCTCTTTAGTTCACCTTCTCAGTCACTTTGATTTCAGTTAACAAATACATTTTAGAGTAATGAAAACTCTTTAATCTCACAGAATGTAAAATGTGGTATGACGTCAGTGTCTGGGGAGGCTGACCGGAAGGGCGAGTTGACCGGAAGGGGAAAAAGGGCAGAGGGAGCCTCGATCGGGATTCGTGCCCTTTTCGAACGGGGTTGTGGTCAGGACAAGATGTATTAAGCGATGGTCTAGGTTTGGGAGAAGCAGCTGCTATTCCTGGTGTACTTTGGGTCGGGGCAAGCTTCAAGGATTGGATACCGCAAGACAAACTCGCAGTCGAGGAAAGGAAAACCGAGGTAAGGCGATTACATCTACTCGTACGCACACACCACAAGCTGTTTCGGCCCCATGTGCAGAAATTCGCCGC
>NC_068988.1:55004484-55005194 GCF_001194135.2 Octopus bimaculoides
AACAGGGTGGACGCACTGATCAGGGTGAAAAGGGCGTGGCTGGAGGAACCGGAGGAAGCAAGGAAAGGGATAGCGGCAGTGTGTCGGCTGGGTGACTCCAAACTGAAGGAGCTACATGCTATGCACCACTTGGGGGTGGATAGGACCCTGTATCTGGCGAAAATGGTTGATGCTAACGTCACTAAGAGAAACGTTAAGAAAGTGGTCGCAAAATGTGACAGATGCCAGTCCATTGACTCCGCCCCGGGTGGGCATGAGCAGGGGAACCTCTCAGTAGAGGGCAACTGGAGGAGACTGGCTGTGGATGTGATGCACTACCGTCAGGAAATGTATCTCAGCATGGTTGACTGTGGGCCAGGCCGTCTGGCCATTTGGAGGGAGCTGAGGACAGGCATTGCCGATGAGATTGCCCGCATTCTGAACGGGATATTCTTGGAGAAGGGTCCTGTGGAAGAACTGCTAATGGACAACGGGGCGGCATTTCGTTCGGAAGCGTTGGGAGAGATGCTTGACCTGTGGAAGGTGCGACGATTATTTAGAGCGGCGCATAGGCCGAGTGGCAATGGAATCGTTGAGAGGCACCATCGACGATCAAGGCCATGGCTGAAAGGGGGCACATTTCGCCCCTGGAAGCGGTCTACTGGTACAACATGTCTCCCCGAACCGGACAAGCGGAAGAGTCTGTGCCGCACAGAGCGGTGTTCAAATAT
>NC_068988.1:55005728-55016451 GCF_001194135.2 Octopus bimaculoides
ATTGGAGTAGGGGTGAACGTGATCTTTAAGATCAGGGTGGCGTGTGGTATGACGTCAGTGTCTGGGGAGGCTGACCGGAAGGGGAAAAAGGGCAGAGGGAGCCTCGATCGGGATTCGTGCCCTTTTCGAACGGGGTTGTGGTCAGGACAAGACGTGTTAAGCGACAGTCTAGGTTTGGGAGAAGCAGCTGCTATTCCTGGTGTACTTTGGGTCGGGGCAAGCTTCAAGGATTGGATACCGCAAGACAGACTCGCAGTCGAGGAAAGGAAAACCGAGGTAAGGCGATTACATCTACTCGTACGCACACACCACATGAAACATCCCCATTGATACTGGTGACATGATAAAATGCACCAATTACACTTTGTTAAGGGCATCCAAAAACCAATGCAAAAATGAAATCTGCAAGTGAAATTTGATCTTTTGACCTTCCTAAAAAGTTGTAACTTTGATTACAAATCAAATTTATTCAGTCTAGTATACTTGGAAAATGAACAAGCAACAACAATAATGATGATGAAAATTGTGTGTCTGTGTTTGTGTGTGTATACATAAAAGAAGAACACCAGTGGGAAATGGGATTCAAAATTCACAACAGCTATTTTGGCAGCATTTTTTGATACATTCTTAGATGATATCAAGACAAAAATCTGCCATCTTCAGGTGATTTCAAACAAATAAACAGGTAAGACAGAAAATACGAGATGACTTGCTCACCAAGCTACATGGTGGGAAGAATCCTGCAACTGAACATTATTTGTATATATATAATTTCATATTTGCTTTTAAGTCATTAATCATCATTTTTCATCTTCTGTAACATATTCCTGCATGGCAACAGATGTGCATAAGAGGACAATATAGATAACAGACCCTTTTTTCCTTAAATACTAATACTCAGTTTTCAGGTTCTTTCTCAGTATATCTGCTTCCCCCTTGTTGATATGACCTGTTTCTCTACATTTGTCTCCATATTATTTATATTATTTTCAATGTATCTCAAGCTTTTGTGACCAACCCACCTGAAATTGCCTCTGGTTCCATGATACAAAACTTCCCTTTTTAAAATATTCATATTTTAAGATATTCCATCAAAAATTTATGAGAATTTTTTTATCAATTTATGTTCCAAACATCAGATTAATGAAAAATCTCATTTTTATTAAATTCTTTCAAATTCTTGATTATTTTCAGATCTAATTAAAATGCATATGTTGTGCATTTCACTAAAAATATGGTCACAAAGTATTAAATGCACATATACACACACTCACACATACACAGACATACACATGCATGAATGCACATGTATATGTGTACACTTACATACACATACATACACACAAAGTATTTCTTGTCAATAATTTCTAATCCTGACTCATTCTAAGCTTTGGTCAACTACCTTCTTTCAAACAGGATCCAAACATTCTGGGGTACTTGACTTTCTGCGTGGCAGTACTTCAAAAGAAAGGAGCCCCAAACTGACTCACAAGTTTGATCTCATAGATATAGTTCGCTACAATCCAAAACTGGATGCTGACAGTGTAGAAAGTGGAATGGGTATGGACTTGTTACTTGTAGTTGTGTTGTTCCTGATTTTCAATCTTGAACTTCTGCACGGCTGTCATTCACCCTCACTGGAGGATTGCTGATGTGTACAATATGCTTTATCTTGACTATTTCCTCACAAATAACTACCGTTGATTAATTATAATAATTCATCATCTAAATGTCATTTTTCTGCCATCATTTTTGTTTCATCTCCTACCTAGCACCATTTGATGTGATTTAGAAAGTTGTATAAAATGTAACCATTTAGAAAATTATATATACATGCAGGTGTCCCAAATAATCTAGTGGTTAGGATTCCACACTCTCACCGCAGCAGCCAAGGTTCAGTTCTCTGTTTGGAAAGAATGCTTTTGACTTTGGGTTTCTTGTGGAAAGATGGTGTAATTTATCTTTTAGATTCCAATGTGGTTGTGTAGTAAGAAGTTTGCTTCCTGACCACATGGTTCCAAGTTCAGTCCACTGCATGGTACCTTGGGGAAGTAACTCAGTCTGAAGTAACTCACCTTGGTCTGACCAAATCCTTGTGAGTGGATTTGGTAGATAAAAACTGAAAGATGCCCATTGCAATATATAAATGTGTGTGTGTCCCATTGCAACTTGACAACTGATGTTGGTTTGTTTACATCCCCATAAGTTTGGCAAATGAGACTGATAGAATGAGTACCTGACTTTAAAAGAAGTACTAGAGTTGATTCATTCAGCTAAAGATGCTTCGCAAGGTGATGCCCCAGTATGGCCACAGTGAAAAGACTGAAATGAGTAAAAAATAAAAGATACATATACATACTTATTTAAGCTCTTCCATCCCACCAAAGCATAGGCCATTGGTGACAACTATTCTCCATTATTCTCGACTCTGAGCTACCTTCTCTCTTCCTCTCCCAGGTCCTGTTGGTTTTCGATTGCAATGGATGCTTTTCTAACTTTGATTTTATCTAAATAGGGAAGCTGGCCCTACACAAACCCATTTTTATATCTGAGAAGAGGTAATCCATATTAGTCGGGTCTATATCCCTTGACCTGTCTGTCTAGCATGGGAAACACTAGGAACTTGCACTCCGTTAGCATAGATCTCAAAGGTCATCGAGGCATGCAAGCTACCATCCTGCAACAAGAACTGGACCTTGTGGTGGGTATTTATATACACTGTGTGTATATATATATATATATATATATATATATATATATATATATATATACATACATACATGTATATATGTATAAATGCTGGTGGCATATAAAAAGCACCCAGCACACTCTGTTTGGGTGGTTGGTGTTAGGAATGGCATCCAGCCACAGAAACCATGTCACAACAGACAATTGGAATTTGGACAGCTTTCAGCTGGCCAGTTCCATGTCAAACTGTCCAGCCCATGCCATGAAAAGTGGACATTAAATGGTAATGATGATATACACACACACACACACACACACATATATTTGGTTGGCAAGATAGTAATTTTGTTTTTCGCAAATAGACAGAGTTAGGATATTTTTGAATGACTTTTGTCAATGTTATGATTTTTACCTTTTGACATTTGTTAGCCATTACTGTTAGCTTACTTTTGAAGCAAATTGTGCAAATTTTTGTTTCCAGCTGTTAGTTCAGTGTCAATTTTAACATGGAGTGCAAAAATGAACCTTTTTGCCATATTTTGTGTTTTTATTTCCATAAATGCAAGACAGCTACTGAGGCTCACAAAGAGATATTTGAAGTTTATGGTACTGATTGCTTAACAGAACGCACATGTCAGAAATAGTTTGAAAAATTCCATTCTGGAGATTTTTCACTCAAAGATGACCAACGTTCTGGTCGACCTACTGAAATTGATGATGACCGAATCAAAGCCATAATTGAATCTGATTGTCATATAACTATGCGAGAGATTGCAGAGGGGTTAAATGTATCACACACAACAATTGGAAATCACTTAAAATGTCTTGGACTAGTTAAGAAGCTCGATATTTGGGTTCCACATAAATTGAAAGAGATTCACTTAACACAACAAATCAGTATTTGCGATGTGCATCCCAAACACAATGAAATCGACCTTTTTTTATGAAACGAATCATCACTGGTGATGAAAAATGGATTGTCTAAAATAGCATCAATCGAAAACAATCATGGTCCAAGCATAATGAACCAGCACAAACCACATCGAATGCTGAATTGCATAAAAAAAGGTCATGCTGTCAGTTTGGTGGGATTACAAAGGTGTTGTGTATTTTGAGCTGCTTCCAAGGAACAAAACAATCAATTCAGATGTTTGTTGTCAACAACTACTGAAACTGGGAGAAACAATATGAAATGTGTCCTTTTTTTAAGACAGCAGTGTGTGATTTGAGAGAGGTTTGACTGCTATTTCTAATAAGCTAATTGACCATTTAGAGACGACATTGTTGGTTCATATTGTCTAGAAAGTTGTGAATGGTAGAAGATTACAACTAATACAGGAAGTATGACTCAATCTTAGTGACAAACCTTGTTTAGATGAATTAAGAAGATAACGTGTTTTAATTCTTGAAAGCTATTTTATTTCAATAAAGACAGCATCAAGAGGGATTACTTTTGCAGGCTCATAAATGACAAGATGAACCAATATCATAGAGGTGGCATTTTTGTACACTTTCCAGTTTCGAAGTACAAATGCCCAAAAGCCAAATTTAAACCAGTTTCACAGTAGCAATGTTATAAAGATTAGGACAGGGTCATCATTACCAATTAGCAGTTCAATGAAAATATTACCCTTGATAATTAGTATATAGTCATTGTTAATATGTTAATGTAGAGTAGACATGTGATGAGATCAGTGGGAAGATATGTTGGCAAAGAAATAGATGGTTGACACAAAATAAGTTTGGTTATGTTGCAAAGGAAGAAATAGAACAGCATGATAAAAGTGGTGATGAGGATGATGTTAATGATAAAGATGATGATGGTGAGAATTTTACTTTGTACAGCAAAAAATATCACTAGAATGCTTGTGGTGGCAGTTGATATTATGATTGTAATAAACAAGATGTTGTTTGTCTTGTAATGCATGTAATTATGATGAATACACTGTTTGTTGCACATGTATGCTTTGTAATCTTAGTGTTTGCTTTGCATGTTAACATTTTATGAATTGTATGCTATTTCATAAAGCCATTTACTAATGTGTCTTGTCCAGTAGTTCAGCTAGCTGCAATAATACATGTCTTGTGTTCATGGTGTTTTGGTATTTTTTTTTTCTTTTAATCAACTGAAATTTATATTGTACAGTTTCCTCAGACTTTTGAAAGTTCAATTATTAGCTGTTTTTAACTAAAAAATGTTCTTAATTTTCCAGCAGCTTTTGTAATTTGAAAAATTTTTTTAGCCATTTCTCAATGTTTGGGTAATTGGAAAAATTTTGTTAAGATTGATGTGATTTTATGCCTGTCCTGTATATGTAATATAATGTGTAGCTAGCATCATGTCATAGTGATTCTGTCCACAGTTATTATTAACTTGAAACATTTTCATTTTCCACATATATGCAATATGTGATTATACACTCGTCTACAGATGCAGATAGCATATTCACTTTTACAGAATCAGAGCAATAATAATTATACAGTCTATGTAGTTACATTTACTAATATAAAGTTTTGCATACATATATTCCTTGAGTGTTTGTTGAGATGGTGTTACCAATACAATTTCTACACTTTGTCTTTTTCAGTTTTCTACAATATATTTGTGTATATATATATATATATATATATATATATATATATATATATATATATATGACTTATAAACTTGTAATGTACTTGGTAATATATAATGGTTGCAAAATGATATATGGTGTCCCTACCTGCAGTTACTAATATATATATGTGTGTGTGTGTGTGTGTGTGTGTGTGTGTGTGTGTATGTTTGTGTGAGTGTATACATAGAAACTTAATAAATATACTACTTATTTTGGTAGACTTGTACATTTTCTAGGGGGAAAAAAATGAAGATAAGAGTGATTAAAAATTAAACTCCTTAACTTAATCAAAAGATTAGTTTGATACAAATTCAACCCTTTTTAATATAAATATTATGTTTTTTCCCCCATTTGATATTAAATAGAACTTACAGCCTCCTTGGTAAATTATGTTCAGAAAAGCAGTTGATATTATATGTCTCTTAAATTGAAAAAAAAGAAGCATTATATTTGTCAAATGAAAATATCTATTTAAGAGATTTGATGCCACATGTAGGTATGACATGTATTGAATGTAATGTATTGGATGTGTAATGTGGAATTGCTTAAAAGCAGTGTGCAAGTGAGCTGAGAGAGCATATGGGCATTAAAGACATCAGCTGAAATCTGCAAGAGAGATGATTGCACTGGCAAAGATGACATATGATGTGGATAGATAATGAGTGTCAGTTGAAAACAGTAATTCTGGCTATGGGCAGTGGAAGAGGATGATCAAATATGGTTACAGAAAGATGTGATAAAGTCAAATCTGAAGATGTTGGACCTGCCCCAGATGACATAACAAAAGATTGAGTTGAGTGGTGATACAATATTGCTGACTTATATTATCAGTTGGATGGGTCTTATTGTTCAAGCAGACCTGTGGCACAGAAGTTACTGATCAAAAAAGTATGGAAGTGACCTATGGGTCCACTGGTAACTAGTCAATATTGTATTTCACTCGGGGATTGTACCGTGTCATAAAATGTGTGGTTGAGTGGGATGCAGGCCTGGACATGTTCAATTTTTTTTTTTACTTGTCTAATCTGTTTTTGATTCTGTTGAGACTGGGCAAAATTTGAACTCCAATATTCTATTTTCTTGAGACAAACAATCATTGTACATCAATGTGCTTGTTATAAATGTGTACATATCATTATTCCTCAATATTTTCCTCCAGATGTTAATGACGGAACTAGTTCAATTCCTGTTGATGGGGAGAAGAGCAAACCCTGCAAGGTGGCCATTAACCCACATATTGACATCCGTAAGTCCTCCATCATATTTTGTTTCTAATTCAACATTTCCTCCTACTTTATTCTTTTCTTCATTTTCCATCTTTCAAATCATTTTTTGTTTTCATCTTCTTTTTCTTATTACTTCTTCCTCTTGCTATTTCATTATCTTCATAATTTTTGCTGCACTTTTTTTGTTCACTTCATCTTTTTCTTCATTCTCATTTTCCCCTAGCTTCTTTATTGTCAGTGGTACCTACCCACCCTGCTGTCTTTACTGTTATACTTCCTTTGTTCATAAATCAATGCTTCAAAAGAACATTTATTACCGAGTAACGTAACAAGCAAAATAATATAATCACTACCTTATAACTCCTGTAAATAGAATGTTTTCTGGTATCTGTTTCTCTTGATATCATTAGACAGATAAGTCAATCTATCTGATTTCATCAGCACCAGAGAAAAACTCAATCCAATTTGAAGAAAGATGAGTCTAAAAGATTGTGATTTAATTAACAAAACATTTTTTTCTTAATTATTGTAGCTTTAATTTGTTTTCCATTTTCTAGAGTTTTCCGATTCCTCATCTCGTTTCTATTGCCGTGTACATTTCGCTGAACATTTCAGACAACTGCGCTCTTTGGTATTTCCTGCCGGAGAAGACGTGTAAGTAACTGTAACAATCTAGTTTTTGTTGCAACGAGGGATTTGAGTTCAGATTTGACACCTCACACCTGTAATATCTTCATTCAAATTTTTGCATATGTAGGAAAATAAATTTTCGTTTTTAAGTCTTGAAGTCTCATGTGGGAATAAGATATTATTGTCAGGAAGTTGGCACAAGCAAATCCCAAAACCTAGTTTTCAGTGATGAAGTAATGCTAACAACAGCAGCAACAACAATAATGATGATAATAATAAATAATCCTTTCTACTAAAGACACAAGGCCTGAAATTTTGTAGGGGGGGTGACTAGTTAATTACATCAACCCTAGTGCTTAACTGGTACTTATTTTATCAACCCCAAGAGGATGAAAGGCAAAGTTGATCTTGACAGAATGTGAATCAAAATACTACTGAGCATCTTTCCCGGCATGCTAATGATTCTGCCAGCTCACTGCCTTAATAATGATAAGAACAACAATAATAATGATGATAATTGTCATTTCAAATTTGACACTTGGTCAGCTGTTTCAGGGAGAAGAGTTTAGTCAATATCATTGACCCCAGTACTTGACTAGTACCCTAATTTATTGACCCCACCAAAAGGATGAAAGGCAAAGTTACATTTTTAGATGAGGAATTCAGCTGCTGCGGAAAGATGTTTTCTAGTTACATCAGGCTTAGAATTCACCAAGGGAAGGTGTGTCAGAAGAAGGTGATTCAACAGTGTGGGTGGAAAAACCAGAAGATGTGTGACCAGAACCTCCTGGAAAGAAACCATAGCAAGGGTCATTCAACAGTCGAATTGGAACAGCCAGGAAAAGAGATAGGCGTGAAGAAGCCAAAGGTTAAGTGACTGAAGGCAAATGATGCAGCTAGCTATAAGAAATTTGATGACAAGGTAGCAAGAATGACCACCAAATTCAAAGGGGATGATGATTTAAAGGGAAATTTGGCAGGGTGGTCATTCACCTGCTGACATTGGTTGATGCTGCATCGAAGAAACCAAAGAACAAAAAATGGCCAAAGGAAAAAGAAAAAAATACACTCAACACCAGAGCTAAAGACACCCTTGAAAAGAGGGTGAGGGTGCCACGTCAAAATCGGTAGAGGAGTAGGGGCTGAAACCGGATGTGGTTCCTCCTAATAATGTCCTTAGCCATTGAATCCTATAAAGAAGCTGTTGAAGTAGTGAATCACGAAATGTGGTTGGAATTCCTCAGGCAGAATTTGAACTCAGAGCATAATGAGTCAAAAGAAATGCTGCTAAGCATCTTCTGTGCTAAAATTTCTGGCTGCTCACCACCATAATAATAATAATAATGATCTATAACATAAGCAGATAACCACACAAACTTTGGAAGGGAGAACAGTTGATTAGATCAGCTTCTGTACTTATCTAATACTTATTTTTTGTTATTCTAGAAGGAGGAAAAGTAAAGTCACTGCTAGTAAAATTTGAACAAGATATTATAAGGCCTTTCTGCTGACTCTACCATACTAGTAATCTAAAAATACACTTTCTTTTAATAAGTTAGTCAGAGGAGAATGACTGTACCTAAGATCCTTGTATACTCTCCCAGATTGACAAATTTTTTGTGGCCATTGCCCAATCTGTAGGTCAATGTCTACAGGTAAAATGTGAAGTGAGAGGGAATCAGGATTCTTGTCCAAATGCTTGTGAGTAAACTCTGTTAAAGGCATCCAAAAGCCAGTGTTTGACCTCAGAACATCATCATCATCATCGTTTAACGTTCACTTTCCATGCTGGCATGGGTTGGATGTTTTGACCGAGGACTGGTGAGCCAGATGGCTACACCAGGCTCCAATCTGATCTGGCAGAGTTTCTACAGCTGGATGCCCTTCCTAATGCCAACCACTCCGAGAATGTAGTGGGTGCTTTTATGTGCCACCGGCACAAGGGCCAGTCAGGCGGTACTGGCAACAGCCACACTCAAATGGTATTTTTATGTGTCACCTGCACAGGAGCCACTCCAGCAGCACTGGCAACACCCTTACTCAAATGTTGAATAGCCATGATTGAATAAAGCTATGATAATTAGAAGTATCCCAACCATGATCATTTCATCTTCTATTTTGGTATTCTGGGTTTTTTTTCTTCCAGATATAGTGTATCTATGACCAGGCCTGTCACCAGACTTTGATGCCTGGAGGGTGCTTCAGAATATTTAAATTTGTATTGTGGGAAGATTTTTGTAAAGTGTATTTTCTAAATCTGAGGGTGCACCATTGAATAGTGAGGGAGTAGTGCTGTCCAGTGTGCCTCCTTAGCAATGGGCATGTCTAGCACTGAGCTGGATTAAGACCCATAAAGACCGTAAGCACTTAAAAGATTTTGGCGGCCTCATATATGTATGCAATTCAAAATATAAACAATTATAAACCATAAAATAAATTTCTAATTTTCAAAATGAAACAAAACTAACAGTAAAGATGGAAAATAATGTTTATTTTTGTATACTACCACTTTATATTTGAAAAGTTTTCTCCTACTTTTTTTAATTGCAAAGTCTTTGTAATTAACTATGACACCATGACTACTTTGAAATTATAGTTCCAATCATATAAACCACTTTCAATACTATTTTAGCAAGTTTAAAGTGATTTCTTTTGTGCTGTAAACTATTTACCATTTCTGTGCTGCCTCACTTCCCTTGATGGTAATCCCTTCACTTGATAGTAATAACGGTGCCATTTTTTGTCATTTTGGAATATGACCATATTATTCATGTCATGTTTCAGTTTTATTCGCTCAATGAATCACTGTCAACATTGGTCGGCTAAAGGTGGAAAATCAAGATCAGCTTTTTCAAAGACCTGTGGTAAGTATACATATTTCTGTAGACTTGGCCTTTTAAATCATAGCTCTAAAAAAATATCTGTTTGGTGTAAATCATGAATGCAAAACAACACACATATATGCATACATACATATACATGTCTGTATGCATACACACACATATATTATATATCTGAGTGGTTGGCGTTAGGAAGGGCATCCAGCTGTAGAAACTCTGCCAAATCAGACTGGAGCCTGGTGTTGCCATCCGGTTTCACCAGTCCTCAGTCAAATCGTCCAACCCATGCTAGCATGGAAAGCGGACGTTAAACGATGATGATGATGATGATGATGATGAGGTGTGGAAGCTGACCATTATAAGTTGACATTGATTGTTCTGTTCAGACTTCTCTGAACAAAATGCCCTTGGACTGTAAGTAATGCTGTTGGCATCATCCACTGCCACCAGACTGCTTCTCTGGGCCTCTACACCAAGTGGTGTACAAGAGTGCAGGCTGCTCACAGTAGCAACTCACTTGCTGGTTGACATCCAACTGTTGTCTGGTGGTACAGACATTTTATTTGATCACAATAACCATCAAACAGTTGGTCTATGACTCCTCTGCCTTATCAGTTATCCAATGTCCTGCTGTCAACAGACAGAAGGGGTGACTTACTCTTCCTTTTATGGCCTGCCACTGATGTGGGTGCCATACTGCGTATGTATGTATGTATATATA
>NC_068988.1:55016776-55029205 GCF_001194135.2 Octopus bimaculoides
TATATATATATAAATCTTTCCAAAAGATTTGAGACATTCCGTTTTTCAAAAAAAATATTTTAAAATAGTTAATAATGTTTAAGAAAATCTTTCTTTAAATATTATGATTGAATCAAGTATTTTTTGCAGAAACTTTTAAATACACACACACACACATAAATACATATGTATCATTATCATCATCACCACCATCATCATCATCATCAACATTTAATGTCTATTTTCCATGCTGGTTTGACAGGATCTGGCAATCCGTAAGGCTGTGTCAAGCTCCAATGTCAGCTTTGGTATGGTTTCTATGGCTGGATGCCAGCCTCTGTACTCATTTTATGATTCTTAAAAAGAGAATTTTTAGAATTGGATAATAAAATAAATTACTGACACTTGCAACCAACTTGTTTGTGCAATTGCTGCCTTTTGAAAGTTCCCTATAATGGACACCAGTAGGATGATAGGGGTCATCAGAGAGAATGCATACCTGAGCCTATTACTGATGTGATCCCTTTGCCCCCACTGGATCAGCTGACTAGTATTTAACCATCAACATTCAGTCTTAAGTCCTTTCATCTCAGGAGATCAACACCATTCAAACTGTGGAGTCATGCTGGTTTGACTTGCCTACAGGCAAACATTATTAACCTGCCTCACACCTATACATCATTTCTCTAACTAGGTTCCATCATCCCTTTGCATCCATTTCCAGTGACTGGATTTTTTTTTCAAGATGACATAAGTTTGATGATGATGACTCAGGCTGATTAATGACAGCCATCTTCTAAGCATTTTGTAAAGCATGTAGTTTGGTTCTTTGTTGTTTTCTTCTATTCCACTCCCTCAGTCTTATTGAGAATATTGTTTCTTTGATGTTAAATCCATAATAAATATTGCATACACTTTCTTTTTAAATATTAACAAAAGTTTTTTGTTTAATAGTTGTTTACTTACATTCTTAAGGCAACAGATAAAAGCCAAACATTAACTTTAAGAAGTTACAGATGTTTGAGCATCATTTAATACCAAAATGCTTGAATAAATATATTTCTTTCAGAGGCACTGGAAAAGATTAAAATTTTGTTTGTGTATATATTGCTTTTTTTATACCATTATTTGTTATTTTTGTTGAATTTTACAGATAATCGTTTCATCCTGAAACAGATGTCTAATGCAGAAGCAGTTTCTTTCCAAGTGTTCGCACCCAACTATTTCCAATACATTACCAAAGCTTACCTAGAACAAGTAAGTCCCTTAATGTTCTGGTTTATAATCCTGGTCATACATTTTACTTCATAAACAATTGCTTTCAGTGATCAGACCTGTGATCAAAAGCAGTCCAGCTATGACTATCCAGTTTTATCTTTAGATTACATTGTTCAAATTGTTTTTTTTCTTTTTCTTTTGTAAGATTGAATGAGGTTTGGCTGCTACTTCCAGCAGGTTGAGTGGTCATCTAACTGTGCCTTTGTTGGTTCTTGAATGGCCTTTGACATTATTATGAATTAAAGTGAGGAAGAAAATATATTCTTTGTTGTCATTTGGTACCAGTTATGTCTTAAGCAAGCAAGTCTTTGTAGCATGCAGCTATTCATGTAGCATGGCGCCAATTCATAACAGCCGGCAATATGACGTAATGTCGTATTGCCGAGGAAATATAATTGTCGTCTTCCCATTGGTTGAAATAACTGCTCATAGAAATATTCTTTTACTAATTTTCAGAATTCAAATATGAGTAGTTATTTCAACCAATGGGAAAACAACAATCATATTTCCTCGGCAATACGACATTACGTCATATTGCTGGCTGTTATGAATTGGTACCACGTTACATGAATGGCTGCATGCTACACCTTCAATGAAGCCATCAGTGTCCTGTCTTCTTCCCCTCAGACAAAATGTATCTAGGACTACATTATACAATCTCTAAGGTGTTTTTTAGATGGTAGAATATGATTTGGAAGAGATTCAGTTGCTAATTTTAACCATTTGAGTGACCACATACAGACTTTCTCAGAAGTGATTTAGAAAGTAGAGACTAAAATCCTTGATGCTACTGCATTTTAAGATTTCCAGTTTTTCTGCTTTTGTCACCTTTTCATGTCCAGTTTTAAAGGAACAGCTGCACGATAAAGTGAAGTTGTTCTGATCAGGAAGATAATTTGGATGATATAACATCACATCTCATACTGCTCACACAGCAACAATAATAATTATAATTTCCAGGTGATTATTTAATTTGTGATGCACTTTTGCATAGATATGAAGATTTTTAATGTTTTTGTTTTGGTTGTTAATATTTCAGAAACCAACAGTTCTTGCAAAGATTCTAGGAGTTTATACCATAGGTTTTCGTAACAATCAGACCAGCACAGTAATGAAGCAGGACTTGTTGGTGATGGAGAACTTGTTATACAATCGAAAAGTCTCTCAGGTAAACAGCACACTCTTATCTTTGTGTTCTAAATCTGTGTTACTTAATATTGCTATATTCTTCCTTTTTATATCGTGTGTGTGTGTTTGTGCACCCTTGTCTAGACATCATGTGATGTTTATAAATGAGCATCAACATACAAGCAAGGTTGTTTGTTTCCCGTCTTCCTTGAAAAAATATGTCTAATTATGGGAAAATATTACCTTGCTTGGAAACAGGTGAAGGTTGGCAACAAAGCCTGTACTCTAATTAAGTAAATTAGTTTAGCTTTGATTCTGACTAGTTTCTGCTCTCTCACTCTAGATTTAAACCATTCTCATGAGATAGTTTTTCTTTTATTACCATACTGAAAAACAGGACTATGTGAACCAATGGGGTGGCCTTTACATGGTTAATGATCTTGTAAAAACAGTAGTCAAATATTCCTCAATCACATCCTGTCATCTTAGAAAAGAACATGTTGGATAATATAGGCTTCAGTACACTTGTCTAGAAATAATTGCAATTAATGACAAAGACAAGATTAAAATAATGAACTTCTTACTATTTCCAATCTTTGCTGTGGTATTTGTTTTGTGTGTAACAGGCAAGTATATTACATACATGCAATTAGATGCCACTTTCACTGCATTACAATTTCATCATCATCATCGTCATTTAACGTCCGCTTTCCATGCTGGCTTTCCATGGGTTGGATAGTTTGACAGAGGACTGGCAAGCCAGAAGGCTGCACCAGGCTCAATCTGATCTGGTTTCTACAGTTGGATGCCCTTCCTAACGCCAACCACTCTGAGAATGTAGTGGATGCTTTTACGTGCCACTGGCATATGGGCCAGTCAGGCAGTTCTGGCAACAACACACTCAAAAGGTGTTTTTTACGTGCTACTTGCATGGAAGCCAGTCCAGCGGCACTGGCAACAACCACGCCCAAATGTTGTTTTTCACGTGCCGGTAAGGTAATGCTGGCAACGATCATGCTTGAATGGTGCCTTTAATGTGCCACCAGCACGGGAGCCAATCTGTGGCCCTGGCAATGATCATGCTCGGATGTGCTTTTAATGTTCCACTGACACCAGTGCCAATCAGGCAGTACTGTCAGCGGCCACATCAGCAATTTTGATTTGATTTCTTTATATGTAAATATTCCAAATTGGTAGAACCATCCAATTATGCCGTTGTGAATATAAACGACAAACAACTGTATGTTTGATGTTTCTGTTTTATTACACTTTATTAAATTTTTGTCAAAATATTTTCTATTTATAGACGTTTGACTTGAAAGGATCTGTTCGAAATCGATTGGTCAATTTATCTGGGAAACAGGAAGAAGAAGTGCTGTTAGATCAGAATTTTCTTCAAGGTGAGTTTTCAGAAATATCAGGAAATAATTGGTTAAAATTGGGAATTATTGGTTAAAAAACCATTATAGTAGCTTAGCAAAAGGCAACATTCTAATGATTTGTTTTCGGTCTTCTAATAAAGCATTTTGATGAGGAACAACAATCTCATTAGGATTGATGTTAATTTTACTGCTGCTGCTTCTGTTATTGTGTATGTGAAGTTTGGGAATCCAGGATTATTGTTTGCGAGAGACTAGAAAATATTCTAAAAGATTAAAAGCAATGTTAATACAATTTTTAGCAAGTTTCTGGAAGTAGTGGCATGAAGAACTCCTGTCACTAAATGTTGTTTGAATCCCTTAGAGCCATATGGTCTTTTTACCATGCAATCTGTCTATGTCCATAGGTTGTAGGGACCGTTACAGTAGAGACAGGCTGAGCAGATGCAGTTAGGGCATGACAGATTGAATTATTTGGCATTCATTGGAAGTGATTGTAATTGACATATAATATCATGATCATTTATTTACTATAACAAATACCAAGATAAAACATGGTAACTTTATATTTCACTGTTGTTTATCTCTGTGTGTTTCTCTCTCTCCCTCTTTCAGTCAGTGTTGACTCTCCTCTCTACATCAGACCTCACTCCAAAGCTGTTCTAGCTCAAGCTATCGACAGTGATTCCAAATTTCTAGCCAGCAACTTCATCATGGACTATTCTTTGTTGGTTGGACAGGACGATCAAATGAAAGAATTAGTGGTTGGTATTATAGGTAAGTGGATTTTTTTTAATCTATTTTTTTTTCTTGTTTATGCAGTCTGCAATCCTGTCATCCTTAGGTTCATTCTCACGGTGTGTCTCGTTGGTTGGTGTCTTTACAAAAGCATTTAGTTAACCCAAGATTTGTAAGTCGATTAGCTACATAGAAACTATGTGAAAGTCTTTTGGATGATTGAACCTGTTCTTGGGTGGCTGTCTTGACTCTTTGCCTCATTTCACACCACCACCTGGCACTTTGGGGCCATTTAATGGACTTCACTCTGCTTGAAACAATTGGAACCAGGCCATCAGCGCAAGAATAACTTCTTTCTTTTCTTCCCAATAATTTTAGTTAGGTTTGATGGAAATAGTTTGCAAACAAAAGGGAAAGTTTTTGTATGCAAACATGAAAACATTGGGAAGAGATAATTAAAAGAAAATAAAGAGAAAATGCATGAAAAATAAACATGAGTGAATCTGCTAGCCA
The DNA here is from genome assembly GCF_001194135.2 of Octopus bimaculoides. Classification (NCBI taxonomy): domain Eukaryota; kingdom Metazoa; phylum Mollusca; class Cephalopoda; order Octopoda; family Octopodidae; genus Octopus; species Octopus bimaculoides. The sequence goes on from NC_068988.1 coordinate 55,021,792, forward strand.
GAAACTGTGTGGAAGCTGGTGTGTGTGTGTGTGTGTGTGTGTGTGTGTGTGTTTGCCATCGCTTCCATGAATGCTTGACAACTGATGTTGATTTCTTTATGTCCCTGTAACTTAGCAGTTTGGCAAGGGAGACCAATCAAATAACTACTGGGGTAGAATTGTTAACCTAAGCCCTTCAAGGTGGTGCTCCAGTATGGTCATAAGTCCAATAGCTGAGACAAGTAACACATAAATAAATCATAACCGACCATCTTAAAAAAGAAGAACATTTTGGACAATGAAATCCTAGATTCACTACCTGAAATAAAGATGAGATGGTCCTGGCTGGAATGCCTTAGCTCATAGTTTTGCTCATTTAGAACTAACCTGGAGTTAAATAACGACAACTACACCACTGTACTGCAATAACTTTTGAAATGCATCAAAAACACTTCCATTCATGTCTCTTTTAATTGCTACATTTTCTTTATTTCAGATTACATTCGAACATTCACATGGGACAAAAAGCTTGAGATGGTTGTAAAAGCCACAGGATTTCTGGGTGGTGCCTGTAAGTTTTATTACATTTCAAGAGTTGTTTCAAATTCTGTTACATAATTTTTACAACTCAGATGTACTTTCATTTAATGAAATTTATAATCTGTTTCTTTTTAACCTTTCTTTTTAATATCATTTTCCTTTTTATATTATTACAGCTAAAATGCCAACAGTTGTGTTTCCTGAATTGTACAAGAGTCGGTTCTTAGAAGCCATGGATCGATATTTTCCTCCTGTCCCTGACAGATGGAGTGGGCTTGGCTATGGACTCGATTATTGAGAAGAAACAAAATTTTTATTGGATATACTGACTTTTCTATTACTGGAATTCATTTGAGGCTGTATATCACCTGAATGAATTTTAAAATTGGTTGAGACAGTTTAAGACAACTGTAAATAATCTTAATATATATGCATATATATATATACATATATGTACATATATATGTTTGTGCATATATATATGTATACACATGCACATATGTATATATACACACACACACATGTACATATTTATAACTTATTTGGAAGATATTGCACCGTTTTGTGTGCAGTTGCCAACCAGCAGTCAGAAAGGCCATCACCACCAAGAAGTGGTGAATTGCATTCCATATCTTTGAAGCAGAAAAAATGTGTAACAGTGCAGGTGAAGTTAGGAAAAAAAAATGATCAATCTATTTCTTCAGTTAACAGTAACCATATTTTTATGCACTTTCTTCTATAAGAAGAAAATTTTTGTCATTACCAAAGACTTGATAATGAGAATAACTGTTTTAAAATTAAGACATAGGTTGTTGAAATTGTTAATTTTTGTTATAATGTCCATTTTTTAGTTAATGGGTTTTGGAGAAACTGTTCATGGCAACATGTAACTTTGGGTAATCAATGATCAATATGGATTTTAGTTAATATCAGGTTGTATTATAAATTTTTAGTAACCATGAGAATTAAGATAGATTTTAATTAAAAGCATTTTGTATTACAAACTTTCTTACATAGCCAACATGGATTTTACTTAACAATAGGTTGTATCATGCAGTTTAGTTAATACATGTTGCATATAGTAATACAATATAGCAACAGGCTGTTTTATAAATTTTAGTTGTTGCCATGTTCTAATAGAACCTATTGTAACATGATATACATTTGAGGCAACCACATGTTTTAGTGAAACATTTAAGATAACTGCATTTTTACTTTAAAAAACTGGTCACTATTTGTTAGAATACAACATACAATTTTTTGCGAATGATTATATGTTGTACTGCCAGATTTGTGGCAAAAACTATAGATAACCAAAGATTCTACTATTAACAAATGTTATGACATCGTAGAGAAATATAAATTATTATACATAAACACTTGTTACACTGCAACTTTCATGTAATACTCAATGTAACAATATCAAAAAGGAAAGGGTGATACTGTAAGAGAGAGACAACAAGTAACCATTGGTGATAATATCTTGTACCTCAATTACCTTTTATAATATGTTGTCGGCAGTGAGGTGATATCTAAGATATAACAGCTGACCACTCAATCATATTTGCTGAAAGGGCTTATGACCTACTTACAGGATCCCAGAAACTTTTCCTCATTGTTTTTTGGCTGTTGTTCCTTCAACTTTTGAACTTTCATTATTTAAATTTTGTGAAGGAACATCAGCACACTGAGAATATAATTACTGTAATGTAACTATTGTCTCAAATATATTTTTTTTATATCACATTTTATCCATTGTTCGATGTCTTTAATTTTTATGTTGTGTGATTCTGATATAAGTAAATCAGTTTTGATTTATATAAATCATCATTATCATCATCATCAAGGCATAGGTATGGCTGTTAAAAAACTTGCTCCTCAACTACATAGTAGCATTATGTGACAACCTTGGGCAAGTGTCTTCTATTAAAGCTACAGGCTAACAAAAGCCTTGTGAGTGGAGTCGGTTGAGGGGAAAGTGAAAGAAGCCTGTTGTGTGTTTGTGTGAGTGTGTGTTCTTGTCTTGACATTGTGTGATAGGTGTAATGAGTGTCACTGAAATACAAGGAGTGTCAATCATTTCCAGTATTCTGCAAATTCATGTTTGGCCTTGGTGAAACATTATCTTGATTTGAAACAAGTGAGGGTTAGTGATGGGTAGGGTATCTAACTATAGAAAATCTGTTTCAATAAACTCTGTCTAATCCATCCAAGCATGGGAAAGGGGATGTTGAAACGATGATGATGATGCTATATATATTGGGTCATCCCATAAATGATGCAGTTTTTTTATACATCTTTTATTTTTCAAAATTAAGATAAAGTTCTTCTTTAATCTAAAATATACCCCCATTCATTTTCTACAATGCTCTCCCATCTATCTGGTAGTCTTTCAAGGCCCCTCTTCCAAAGTTCACTTGTCTGTGATGAAAAATACTCCTCCAGTACTGTTCTGACCTCATCTACAGAATTCATATTTATTCCGTCCAAATGATTTTGAAGACTGTGGAATAAATGATAATCAGATGGGGCAATGTCTGGCGAATATGGTGGGTGGGGCATCGTTTCCCATTCAAACTATTCCAGTCTTTGGAATGTCATCCTTGTATGTGGCTGAGCATTATCCTGAATGAAGGACACCTTTCATCTTGAAAGCAAAGATGGTTCTTTTTCTTCTAGCACTGGCTTGTGTTGCTCAAGCTGCTCATGGTAGATCTCCTTTGTTATTGTTTGGTTTGGGTCTAAAAGTTCAAAGTGGACTAAACCTTTCATATCCCACCAAACAGATAACAACACCTTACGGGGGTGTTTAGCCTGGGGTGCCAGTGTTTCTCCTTTTTCTATCCACTGTCTTTGGTGTTTGACATTTTTATAGAGACCCTATTTCTCGTTACTATTCACTATTCTGTCCAAAAAAGGTTCATTCATGGGACGTGACAGCAAAGAAAAGTACACATTCACTTTCTGCATGCAATTAGACTTGGAAAATTTGTGACGAACCCATTGACCCAATTTGCTGACTTTTCTGATGGCACACAGGTGTCAATGAATGGTTAAATGACCAAATCCTAGCTTCTCTGCTAGTTCCTCAGCAGTTACTATAAAATTTACTTCCACCAAGGTTTGCAGGATGTCCTCGTCGAGCTGAACAGATTTTCGACAACAAGGCACATCTACGTTGTAGTTTACGGCTCAGAATTTCTGGAAACGCCGTTGTCATTGGCTTACACTTATTGTCCGATCCCCATATACTGCATTAATATTCCTCCACTTTCCATTGCATTGTTGCCTTTATTGAACTCATAAAGTAAAATATGCTGAATATGCTCCTTTGTCACTTTCATTATAGCTTTGAAAAAATAACTGTTAAAATCGAACTGCACTCTTTAAAACTTGCACTAAAAATAAGGACAAGGTAAAATTACTACCTGTTTTTATAGCAAGTTGATGCAGGTAGTTTATCCTGTCCCCCTCCAACTTTTAATTCATGCAATTGAAAAAATGCATTATTTATGGGATGATCCAATATATATATATTTGTGTGTACTCATGTTGTCCAGTTACTTAGCATGGAGAAAAGCTGAAAGGTGTGTGCCAATGATCTGCTATGAATGGATCAGAGGAATGAGATGTGTCACCGTTAATCAAGATGCAATTGGAGGAACATGTTTGGAATGAAAGTGATGCACTGAGAGAAACAGGACATCTATTTTTCTATGTTAGCATGTTGGGTTACAACAGCATGTTCTCTATTATTTACCATTGAACCATGAACTTTTCCATGTAGCCATAATCAACAATACTTAAGCCCTCTGCTTGCTGTGGAGCATAAGCTATTGATGATATTTCTCCACTGATCTCCACTCTGAGCTGTCTTTTCTGCTTCTTTGCAGTTGGATCTGTTTTTTCACCTCCAGCTATTTTTAGAGCATCCTCTCTTCTTCCTGCCTCATTGCCTGACAGATCACACAGGATGTTGGTTTCCTTAACGTGTTCCTTATCCATCCCCACTTGCATTTCTGGATCTGTTCTAGCACTTGCCCCACTTCAATTGCAGTTCTGTGTTTTTATTGTATACAGCTAGCTAATTTGAAGTATATGTCTCTGACAGTCATTCATGAAGGTCTGTATATATCTTTTGCAGAATCAAACAGAATTATGGTATGAAGACAGTTGGCTGAACTGCTTACATTCCAGTGTATCGTATTTTACAACTGAAAATAATTTTTTACCAATTGGTTTTGGTGAACCCGAGTCAGAATGATAATTATTAATGACCCATAAGACATTGTTTTCAGTTTATACCTACACAACTTCCCATATCTCTACACACAGTCATCTTTATATATAGATGACATCAACATCTCACCATTCTTCAGGCAACACTGCACGAAAGTAGCACTTACCAAATCCACTTTCTCCTTTTTTGCTAGTAAAACCACTTACTCAGTCATGCCCTCGCTTGATGGGGCCGGGGTCTTCCCAAGTTAATGATTCCAGATGCATCATTGTGAGTAGAGCCAACCAGGTCCACCAGTGTCCTCCAATGCTGGCGGTCTGGTACCAGCCCCTCTGCATCCTCCAAGATGATGTTGAGTTTCTGGAGATCTTCCTTAATCACATCCAGCTATCTAGTGTGGGGCCTGCCACAGGTCCTCTTCCAGCCCACAGCTGTTACACTGAACAAGAGTAAGGTTCTGGTAGGATAATGTGGAAGGAAGCAAAGGACATGTCTGTACCGGCACGTGGCGGATGGATATGAGGACATAAAATACAACCAGCTCTCATACTCAACAACATATACAGAAGACAAAAATATCTGGAGTTACATATAACTCTTCCAGAATATTCATAACTTATTTAGAAGATACAGTAATGAAAACAAAATGATGTGCAAACATACTTAGAGAAATCACAGGTACCATGTCCAACCAAGTGAAAGAAACGAAAACAGTGATGTATATGCAATACATTAGATCCATTATGGACAAGACCTGTCTGGCCTCGGTTACCAATCTCTTCACAACAAACAATGAAAGACATCACACTACACATCATAATAAGTTGTGCTCAGGTCACCTTCACAACAAAACGAAAATACTAAATGTGAAAGATCTGTGAAGGATATATTGTCATCCAGGTGTGCAAATGTTTACAGTATATATATATATACCATAAAAATTTGCACACCTGTGTAATTTACGCAGGTGATTTTCTGGATAAAAATTGTTAAAAAAAAGCTTCTACTTGTGTAAAATTCGGACCTAAAAGTTTTCAGGATTGCTGATATGGCTAGGGGGAAAAGATTTTCAGTTTAGTTGTATTTAACATAATTTCACTGACTTATGACTAGATTTTATTAAATTTTCATTAAATAAAAATAATTTCTGTTCAACACTTATCACATTCAGAGCTATTAAATTATGAAGTGTTTGTGGTGTTCATAATAAACTTTATTTTACATTTCTTGCCCACAAGAGATTATGTCCGATCTTTAGCATACTTCTGTATGTCTTCTCAAAATCACGATCGCAGGAGAAGTCGATAATTCTTATCAACAAAACAAAGCTGATAAATGTGCACAAGTGCTTGGATGACACTTTACTCAACCGACAAAGGAAGGTGACCGATCAAACTGATTATGTAAACAGAATTCCGACTGGTCGAAGGTGTCTTCTTGTCTCAAGCTCTGATTTTCTACCTATTCTTGTCGGAACCTTTGATATGGAGTATCGAAATTTCAATCCCTTTCACACTTCTAAAATGTCAAGCAAACTTTAAAATTTGTCATTTGGAGGTGAGATTGAAGAGGAATACCAGTATGTAGAGAAGACGGGTAAGGTGATGGATATAGGAATGGCTCAAGAATGGGAAGAAATGAGAAAGCAGTGGGATGATGTACAAGTTGTAGGAGCAGAAAGTGAGGAGATATATAGGTACACGGCCTGAAATTTTGGGGGAGGGGAAGCAGTTGATCAGATCGACTCCAGTACATAACTAGTACTTAATTTATTGACCCCCAAAAGAATGAAAGGCAAAGTCGACCTTGGCGGAATTTGAACTCAGATTGTAAAGACAGACAAAATACTGCTAAGCATTTTGCCCTGCATGCTAATGTTTCTGTCAGCTCACCGCCTTAATATAGAGGTACATAAGTGGGGCATGATGATAGATATGAGAGGACATTGAAAATAATAGCAGATGAAAGAAGTGTTAAGAATGGAGTAAAGTAGAGGAAAGAGAGCAGTGGCTGAAGGGACAGCAAGGGGGTGATTGGTAGAAATAGAGTTGGCAGGGATGACAATGAAGAATGGAAGTGGTTCCTGTGAACAGAGTGGGGAGAGATGAGATAACCAGAAAGGAAGGGGTGTAATATGAGTGATTCTACTCTCAGGTAATTACAGCAGCTGAGTAGTACCATAAGATAGGGGAGTGATAACTGTTAGGGGATGAGAATTTGGGGAAATACTTGATAGGACTGAGAGAGAGAGATAAGTAAGAAAATGGATCAGTTGACTTGTTGTTGGCACTCCGTCGCTTACGGTGTCGAGGGTTCCAGTTGATCCGATCAATGGAACAGCCTGCTCGTGAAATTAACGTGCAAGTGGCTGCAAGGGCCCGGGAACAGGGGGTGCAAGATCAAAATTTGCACCCCCTACATAATCTTACCAGTTGCAGAAAAAAAGTGTCTAAAATCTATCGGTATAAAATGCTGAAGTTCAATCTCGTTTCAAAACAAAGAAAAAAATAAATATATAAATAAATAAAAATGATGAAGCTAGCATAAAATTCCCTAGGGAGTTCTGAAGGCAAGTAGTGTCAAAATACAAAAAAGTAAGTGACAATAACAACAACAAAACCAGCATGTATGGTTAATTTTGAACATATAGCATTA
>NC_068988.1:55034796-55039192 GCF_001194135.2 Octopus bimaculoides
CTTGTTGTTGGCACTCCGTCGCTTACGGTGTCGAGGGTTCCAGTTGATCCGATCAATGGAACAGCCTGCTCGTGAAATTAACGTGCAAGTGGCTGCAAGGGCCCGGGAACAGGGGGTGCAAGATCAAAATTTGCACCCCCTAAGCAAATTTTGTTCCCGGGCCACTGAGTGGCTGAGCACTCCACAGACACGTGTACCCTTAACGTAGTTCTCGGGGATATTCAGCGTGACACAGTGTGATAAGGCTGACCCTTTGAAATACAGGCACCACAGAAACAGGAAGTAAGAGTGAGAGAAAGTTGTGGTGAAAGAATACAGCAGGGTTCGCCACCTTCCCCTGCCGGAGCCTCGTGGAGCTTTTAGGTGTTTTCGCTCAATAAACACTCACAACACCCGGTCTGGGAATCGAAACCGCAGTCCTATGACCACGAGTCTGCTGCCCTAACCACTGGGCTATTGCGCCTCCACATCAGTTGACTACCTCTGTGCTATAGGACTTCTTGATCAGGGCTAACTTTGGACTGTGCAACAATAAATAGCAACAACACCAATATGTCAGAAGCCAAGTCTCCCCATAAATTTTACTATAATCTAAGAAGGGGATATTCATTGAATAGTACAGCCCTAGATACACCATTTGAAAACAAAAATAGGATGGGCATATCTGGAGCACCTTTGATTACAGGTTTTTCTTGATCAGACTGGGGCTGAACAATAACAACATTACCACCACCACAATTTATGGCATTATAACCGCTATCACCATGACCAGACCAACATCACCACCACCACCAACAACACCACCACCACCAACAACACCACCACCACCATCATTACTGCCAACTACCAACACCATCACTACCATTATCATTATTACTATCATTACTACCACTCGAGCCCTAACTTTCCTTACCATGAAAACTCAAGACCCATCTCTTCCACCCTCACCACACTAACTTTAACTATCATCACTATCATTACAACCACTACCAGCACCACCACCACCACCACCACCACCACTACTGTCACTATCAAACAGGAAGGCTGGTGTTTACCCCACTCTCTACCAAGTCAACAAGGACTGAAAGGAATGTCCAGTCCCCATCCATAGTATGTCAGATGACCTTACTGAAACTCTGTTTATCCCCCCACCCCCACTCCACCCTAATCCTACCCATCCACAACCTGAGTCAATATATTTCTTCCAGTATATGTTAACTATTTCTTTATTGTCCAATATCCTCACACATCACACATCCCCCCTCCATCACCACCACATTGATGGTTCCACATACTTTTCTTGGTCTCCTCTTAGAATTGGCTTTATTTTAAGGGATTATAAGGACATAACCAAGCGCACATGCACACACACACACACACACAGGCGCATAGAAATATATACATGCTTACATATACCTTGTCTACTCACAACATATACACATGTATATTCACAAATATTTATACACATACATTTAATTTCATTTACACACACACACACACACACATATTTAGTTTTAAAAAAAACTGCATAAAAACAAAGCATTTACTGGATAAGGGACTCACAATAAGTTTAGTGTCTCATCATTATTATTATTATTATCATCATCACCACCATCATCATTTAATGTCCTCTTTTCCTTGCTTGTATGGGTCTGATGGAATTTCTTGAAGCAATTTTCTACAACAGGATGCACTTCTTATCACCAACCTTTGCCTGTTTCCTGACAAGGTAACATTTTCCCATAGGCAAGGCATTTTTCACAGAAGACTAGAAATGAACAACTTCACTTGTATGACAGTAATACTCATTCATTTTACAACCTTTGTATGATTTTCAAGACAAAGGTATGCTCAAACACACGCACACATTGATATTTATTTATTTATTTATGTATTATGCATGTATCTATATATGTGTGTGTGCCATGATAGATTGCTAGCCACTCCACATTCTTTTTTTCTCTCCTTGTTTCTTTCTGTGTTCCTTTCTGTGGAAGAGCGTAGGCTCAAAACGTTAAAGACATTTTCACTTCCCGAGCGTTATACTAATACATCTGTTTGTTGTCTACACCACCTGTCTTCGTCTTCTGTTTTTTTTGTGAATTCTCCCTATATATATATAAACATGTGTGTATATATAGTATATGTATGTATATATATATATATGTATATGTGTTGGCGTTAGGAAGGGCATCCAGCTGTAGAAACTCTGCCAAATCAGACTGGAGCCTGGTGTTGCCATCCGGTTTCACCAGTCCTCAGTCAAATCGTCCAACCCATGCTAGCATGGAAAGCGGACGTTAAACGATGATGATGATGATGATGATGATGATGTGTGTGTATGTGTATTGTTTAATAAACACAATATAAGGTTTTTATGCTCTACTATTAGTTTCATGTGATGAGAGCATGCCAGACAGTATTTTTTAACACATCTGGTGTCCTAGCACAATCTTCAGGCACTGCCCACATGGCATAACAAACTAACAATATTTATCTCTCACCAGATGGAGTACATTTTCTGTTGATATATGTATATGCATATATATCTGAACATCTCAGATGAGATGACAAAAGACCGAGATACCTGGTGCCTAGTTGTACTCAAAAAGACCTCTCCTCCAAAGCAGAAGCATTAAGGTCACTTCCCTGGTGTAGAGGATTGGCCTGCAAGAGTTGTGTGCCAATGCAACTAAGAAACCCCTGCATTGTTGCTGTGTGATTTACCAATCACTTGCAGAGTGTACTGGGTCTTTTCACATGGCACCAGCAGTAGAGGGGTCATCTTGTAGCTTACAAGGTGAAAAATTAGGAGTAAAATATGAGGGAAGAAATGGGTCATGTGTGGTGTGTGTGTGTGATACGCTGCACTAAGTATGTGTGTGTGCGTCATCATCCTTTAACGTCTGCTTTCCGTGCTGGCATGGGTTGGACTGTTAGACCAGAGCTGGCAAGCTGGAGAGCTGCACCACGTTCCAGTCAGATTTGGTTTGGTTTCTATGATTGAATGCCCTTCCTAATGCCAACCACTTTACAGTGTGAGCTGGGTGCTTTTAATGTGGCACCATACAAACGCTTCTACATGGCACCGGCATGAGTGCTTTCTACACGGTACTGGCACACAACTCTTGCAGGTCAATCCTCTTCACAGAGGGAGTGGCCATAACACTTCTGCTGTGAAGGATGGATCTTTTTGAGTACAAGGCGCCAGGAATCTTGGTCCTTTGTCACCCTCATCTGGGAGGTTCAGATATACATGTATATCTCTTCCCTTCTTTTTTTATTTGTTTCAGTCATTAGACGGAGGCCAGGCTGGGGCACTACCTTGAAGAATTTTCAGTCGAATGAATTGACCCCTGTACTTATTTTTTGAGCCTGGCACTTATTCTATCAGTCTTTTGTGCTGAACCACCAAGTTATAGGATATATATATATGTGTGTGTATGTATATACATTTACTCATTAGTATACTAAAGTACACACACACACAACCACATACATTCACCAATGATTGTGTAGTGGGAGGAGAGAAAAGTGCAAAGCTTTTTAAATGCTTTATTCCCACTCACTACAGACTCAAGTGGGTATGAATTTTATCAGCACACATGTTCACACATAGATAAATACAAACACACGCAAAGCTACCAACAGACAAACATATACAGTTCGTGTATACACACACAGGGTTAAATATGACGAATACCCACAACTATCAATAAGATAAATACACATTAACAAACATAGCTATATATGTAATAAATGCATATGTACAGAGACAAGAACAAATAGATATACATACATACATACATACACATGTATACACACAGATGAATACTGATATATGTATACACAGATATTCACTTGAGTTAATATACACAGGATTAGCATATATACATGCACATACATATATAGATTAAGATAGTACATACATTCACACATAACGACACACACACACACACAAATTAACAGACACACATGTAGGAGTATACATGTGTACATATTCATGCGTATGCAATTATAGTCCTGTATTTATTAATTTATATAGTTTTTTGTTAAATTATTTCATTGCACTCTTGCAATCTCTTCAGTAACTTGTCTCTCCACTTCCATTTATTTTGAATGTATGATCTAGCGTTGTTTTGACGTTGTTTCGAAACTGTTCGGTATGAGCATGTGAGTGTGTGCAAGCTCGTATGTGTGCACGCTCATATGTGTGCACGCACTTATGTGTTCGTGCTTATATGTAAGTATGTGCGTCCATATGTGTGTTTGTAACAATTTCGTTTATATCAGATCAGATAGAGACTTTTTAATTAATTTATTTACGTTCATATTCCGCATCATATGTGTGAACAACACATGCAACCATGGGCAATTGTAAGGCCCTCATCTACGT
>NC_068988.1:55040316-55049119 GCF_001194135.2 Octopus bimaculoides
GAATATGAACGTAAATAAATTAATTAAAAAGTCTCTATCTGATCTGATATAAACGAAATTGTTACAAACACACATATGGACGCACATACTTACATATAAGCGCGAACACATAAGTGCGTGCACACATATGAGCGTGCACACATACGAGCTTGCACACACTCACATGCTCATACCGAACAGTTTCGAAACAACGCCAAAACAACGCCAGATCATACATTCAAAATAAATGGAAGTGGAGAGACAAGTTACTGAAGAGATTGCAAGAGTGCAATGAAATAATTTAACAAAAAACTATATAAATTAATAAAGGACTGAACCAGTGCGTGTGTTTATTACCGGCATAATGCCTCTCCCAAGGTTTAATTGACATACATAGTGTTAGATGGTTAAGCAGGTGAATGCTTGATGGAATGATAGGCAGATGAGCGTGATAGATAGACTGACAGACACAGAGACAGTGGTATGGAGAGACTAACAAACAGATGGACAAGAATATAAGACAGACTAACAGACAAATGAAATGGAGGTGCATGGCTTAGTGATTCGGGTGTTGGGCTCATTATCACAAGATTGTGGTTTCAGTTCCTGGACTGGATTATGCATTGTGTTCTTGAGCAAGACACTTCATTTCCTGTTGCTCCAGTCCACTCAACTGGCAAAAATGAGTAATCCTGTGACAGACGGGTGTCCCATCCAAGGAGGAATATATATATATATATATATATATATATATATAATACTAAAATGGGACAAGAACGCAAAACAGCCAGACAGTTAGGTGATACAAAAAAGGGACAACAAAACATCCAGATAGATGATACAAAGAAAACAAGGACGGGTCATTCGGAGGTTTCTTTCCTCAGTCGAGTTCCAGATTATCTTTGCAATTTTGGCTGGTTATACTCAAGATTGCTCCAATTTGGCCAGCCCCAAGGAAAAACTAAGCTAAGAGCATTAGATTCCTTGGAAGAAAGCAGTGAATGTATATGAAAACAAGGACGGAAAAAATGGAGAAATGTTACACAAATACAAATGCAAATAACAGGACATAACAACAGGTATCTTTCGACTAAGGATGAATTAAATTAAGCTGGTGTGTGTGTAAGTAAGGCCTTATGACAGGGGCATAAGATTTAACAGGCACAGGGAGGAATATAGATGTTGCACAGATGGTAGTCGAACCAAGAAAGAAAGGTCAGGCTTGGCCGAACAGCGGTCACGTGGGGAGAGAAGAGAGAGAGAGGCAGAGGGATAGAAGAATTAAGGAGGGGCGAGAAAAAAATGAAAGAGACAGAGTGAAGTGAAAGAGGAGGAAAAGTGAGCATGAAGAGAAGGCCAGGAAATGTGAGAGAGGGGGAACAAAAGAATGAAGAGTGGAACGAACAAGGTAAGTGTGAAAGGGCTGATAGAAAGAAGGAAAGAATAGAAAGAATAACAGAGTCGTACAAAATTTAGATATATATACTTACATATAAGAGACCAAAGTGTACGTACATTGCTATATTTTTATATATAAGAAATACAAAAATGGGACAAGAACGCAATGCATCCAGACAGACGATACAAAGAAAACAAGGACGGGTCATTCGGAGTTTTCGTTCCTTAGTTGAGTTCCAGATTATCTTTGCATTTTCGGCTGGTTATCCTCGAGATTGCTCCATATATGCCAAACAAACCAGGAAAACAGTCCCATCTCCCTTACGGAGTAATGTGGACTAACCGACACACAAATAGATGAGAGTAGTAGATAGACTAACATACAGATAAGAATGGTAGATTGGCTTCCATACAAATAGAAAAGAGTGGCAGCCTGTTAGGCTACAAGACAGATTGACCAGAGTAGTTGACTTATAGATGAACAGATCAATAGACCAGAGTGGTTGATAGACTAACAGGATTTTAGTCAGTTATAGCAAGCACAGTATTTATTTCAGTCTGGTATGTATTTATTCAATGTGTATTTATTGTACAATGAGGACACATGACCTAGTGGTTAGAGTGCCCACTCATGATTACAAGATCATGATTTTGATTCCTGGATCAAGTAGTGTGTTGTGTTCTTGAGCAAACCAGTTTGTCTCACATTATTCTGTAATCATTTTGACATCTGATATGTGGTACACCATACACCTATAAAGGCAATATCAATTTGATGGAGGGAGTGAGCTAATATATAAGACTAATATTCAATCACTATAAATAAATCATTTGTGCAGTTCTTTCCAAGGCACAGGTCTAGGCAGAGTTGTTTATGGAAGACCAACAGTCAGCCATGCATACCAGTCTCCCCACTCCATGGCACTGATGTCCATTCTAATGGTTCCATTAGCATTGATGGTATAACTACGTATGTATGTCCTTCCCCTATTTCATTTTCTCATAAATTACTGGAAAATTGATATTTTCTGATAAAAATTTCAACAAACAGGTGTCAGATAATGTAGATTACGATGATATTGGAATATGATGTGGAAAGAATTCGGAAGAGGAAGCTAATTCAACCACTTCATCAATATGTACGAATGAAACAAAGTCGAGATGTCTGAATTATCCGACTCCATTCTACCCCCAACTTTTTTTAACATCAAATTACCACATAATCGTAATACACATCACCTGAAAAATATTTGTTGAGAACTTTTATCTAAAAACAGCCATTTTTCTGAAAGTTATGAGGAAACAAATCGAGGCGTGTGAATAATCCGAAACTCCTTTCCTTCTCTTACGAAAAAAATTTTCACAACAAATTCCGGTATAACTTTAATTTACACCAGTGGTTCTCAATTATTTTTTGCCTAAGGACCTCTTTGATTCCTATTTTACTTTACTGGACCCTCATAGTCATTCGATGTCTAAAAACTCCTATTATATTTTTATGACTAAATATTATTAGGAATTGTGTTAAAATATGTTTAAATATTTTGTGTATTGTAGAAATTAGAAATTATTTTGTTAGCACTCCGTCGCTTACGATGTCGAGGGTTCCAGTTGATCCGATCAACGGAACAGCCTGCTCGTGAAATTAACGTGCAAGTGGCTGAGCACTCCACACACACGTGTACCCTTAACGTAGTTCTCGGGGATATTCAGCGTAACACAGAGTGACGAGGCCGACCCTTTGAATTACAGGCACAACAGAAACAAGAAGTAAGAGTGAGAGAAAGTTGTGGTGGAAGAGCTTTTTAGATGTTTTCGCTCAATAAACACTCACAACGCCCGGTCCGAGAATCGAAACCGCGATCCTATGACCGCGAGTCCGCTGCCCTAACCACTGGGCCATTGTGCCTCCTCATTGTAGAAATACAACCAGTTTATTGTACATAAATTTTAACAAGATCTTATATGGACCCGAAAGGGCCATATGGACCCCGGTTGAGAACCCTTTAAAATATGTCTGGAAAATTTCATCAAAAAATGTTACATTTTTCAGTGGGAGCTATGCCACGTTGATCTCATGATTCACCCTCCCAATCACAACTGAATCTACGAAACCTTTCACACAATACAAAAATGTAATAACTCTTCCATCAGTCATGGTTCACTAACGTTTAGCTGTAGAAATGTAAACTTTTGAGATTTGAAACTGTAGCCTTTACAGTAGTTGCAGAGTGCAGAAGTTGAGTACAAGAATATACAGCACCGTAATGCGCCTGTCTTAAGCTACGTGTCATGTCAAATGTCTTGTGTCATCAGTAATTTCAACGATTTAGAAGATTCCTGAGGCAAGCTAGTCTAAATCAATAGCAAACATTCCTTCTTTTGAAGTAAAACAGGGGTAAATCAACATTTGCGATCACTGCAAATATAATGACTGGGAACAGACAGTTGCTATCTCCACCGGAAATACTTTCTACAAGGTAAACGATGCTGTTGAAATTTTGTTGGTGGTGGTCAAATAGTTTAAGCGTTGTTTTCACGTACTATAGGATGTCAAAAGAGAGTTTTATGTTGTATGTTAGCCTACACAAAATAAAATCATATCCCTTCCTTTTAATAACAAAAATAAAGGGTAATTTTATTCGATAAGATAACTATTCACCATTATGCTGCACCTTCTAACTATCCTACCGTTGCAGTGTGCCTATAGCCTCACTGTCTCTTCTACTAATTTTACAATGGTTTATTTCTTAATCGAAAAGTCACACACCATCATGTACACCTGCCTCTTCCACTAAACGCTTCATCCAAATTTAGCTCCATAAAATTCGATCCTCAAATTTAAATCCTATTTTCCGCTCCTCTGTCAAGAAGGTATCAACCAAACACCACGAGTTAAAAAGGTGACTTTTACGCAATCGTTGTGCTTGTTAAAAATTAAAGAATTTATATTAAACGGTTTAGTCTTAGATGTAATAACCGACGGAATATTCGTAGCTAGAACATCCTTGTGGTGACATAGGGCAAAATAATATCAACAATATTCTCAGCGTCAACTATATCAATCTCAGATATCTGGGAAGTCCTGCAGAGACTATGGGCACCTTTAACTCTATAATAATGAAATTAATTCATTGTTGATCTCACAACACCCGAAGTTTTAAATTATAAGATTATATAGGCCTATGATAGACGACATCATTCACCTACACAATCTCCACTCATGACATAAAGAGGCTAGGCTGAAAAAGAGGGTAAATGATATCATCTTCTCATACCGACACCTTGGATACCAATACCGAAGAACCGCCATTATATAGTGTGACGATTGTCATTTAGCACCAAATGAGCTTTTGACCGAGCAAACTTGTCATAAAAAGCGTTCCGTCATGATCACTCTGTTTTTTATTTTTTTCATTTACTTATTTTTATATAACAGAAATTGTATTTTCTAATATCTCCTTTATTGAAGGCGGTAGAATATTATTTGAAGTTGATTTGGGAGCTATTTCTAGTCTACGCCTTATAAATCAATCCTTGTTGGTTTGTAAGGTATAGACTTAAACTTCGGGATGAAATGGCCTAGTGGATAGTACATCAAACTACTTACTCATGGTTCGTGAGTTCAGATTAGCTGCTTACTCTTTTTAATAGATAGAACGCTATTTTATTTTACTTAGCTGTTGGTAACATGTAACAGATTTTCAGAGAAATTGTCAATAATAGGATCGATCACTTATTGGTGCACAGGCATTGAATCTTGCAAGGTAAAATAATTAACTACGTCAGAGTGATATTATACAGCAGTTAAAGGCTGTCTACACTGATTATAAGCCTCTTCCTTATTTTCATCTGAGATATTGTCTGTCTACATCACTTTCTGTGAAAGCTTGCTTTTGATATTTAGGATCTTGCAGGTTTTAATATCTTTGGAGCGGATCTTTTATAGACCAGTCAAGTATCTCAGATGTTAGTATCAGTGCTGGTACTACAAGGTATAGTTTAGACTCTGAAATTCCTCTCTCCCTTTATTATATATGCGTGCATTCGAACGTAGCAGGGAACAGCTAACCTTTGGCCGCTATTTGGATCTCGTTGTGTCCACCACTCTGATTGGTTGGTATTGGTGCAATTTGTCTCTTACTCGATTGCGCCAATTTGCTGCGTATAACCAGGCGGAGGCCCTAAATACGATCACGTAGGATAGCCTGTTCTCTATCTTGCTTTGAGCCTACAGTTCCTTATAAAAACTCAGCCTTTTCTCTTTCGAAATCTTTGGTTCCAGACCTTTTAAGGTCTAGCCACTGACATCAAAGACACAGTCAGTTCCAGCGACAACGCCAGACAACACCACCACCGCAGCTACGTTGAGACTTACCAGCTTCGTCCAACCGCATTACGGCAACCTCCTTCTTCGTCGCCACCTTCATGTCCTTCTTAACGTCGTCAGCATCATCTCTCTGCGTACACAGCTCAGCAAGCAATTCACCCAGGTTCCAACACCTCACTGTTCGTGAATTACTACACCATGGATCAACAGCGAATATACAACCTGCAAGAACTCCTGTCTCAAGTGACCCAGGCAGCAGCATCACAGCCACGACTTCACATACGACATGTACCTGCAACCGGCTCGGATCATGGTCGCGGCTCCTTGATACAGTGTTTCAACTACCGTGTACTAATGACTACGAACTGGTATTATTTATCTTTCTTGTGTCTATGAACTTACTCCTCACTTCGATGGCTATATAGACTCTTTCATTGTCTCTTCTTCATTGCCATCCTTATATGTTCTTGACGCGCGCATACATATATACTTACACACATACACTTTGTTCTTATGACAGCCTGTCTATTAATCTGTATACATGACGCACACACAGACACACATGTTATTACATCAATAAACGTTCTCTTAATCATTCTACACGGTTGTGTCTCCTTTTTCCATTTGTCATTTATGTGTTCTATCAATTTTCTCTTTATTGTATCAGCTGTGTGGTGTGGTACTAAAGAGCCATTCTTGTCACCTCACATTGCACAGTCCTTACAAATGCATTAGAGATATTATTTTGTTGTAAGAGGAAACCTCAGACTACCATATCTTTTCCCCCTTTATTTGGCATAATATTATTTGGTTCACAACACCTTTATATAATAAATTTTTACCAGTACCTCGGTATTTATAGCACTTGTGTGGAACAGGGGAAACGGAAACCATTGGCGCAAAGGTTTTGGGTATGGGGAACGCTTTTCCACATTCAATTGTTAAATATAAAAGATTTTTGACCAAAATTCATCCCTATATCAATAGAAAATATGATTAAATTCAACAGTTTCTCAATATTGTAAGTATTTCGAGCATAAATGTTTCGATCGTTCGCAATTAAATTATGAGTAGTATTAGTGTCTCTTACTGTTGTAGACTCTAGGTCCTAGAGTCTAGGACATAATCTGTGGATGTTTGTAAAAGAAATGACTGTGAGTTTAGAACCAAAATAAACAGAAGCACAGTTTCTCGTTTTAGAATATCGCTGATAAATAAATGACAGAAAGAAAATTTTTTGTTGAAATGGTACTTTAGTTTCGTCGTTACATTGTAAGATACTTCTTCAGGTTGTTGTCACGCACTGATTATTTGCCGCTCTGTTATCCATTCTGTAGCTAGTTACTTTCATATGTGAATGACTACTAGAAGACAGGTGGGAAAAGGAGAGAGAGAGAAAGAGTAAGAAAATCTACCTATCTGGGTTGATATATAGAGTATGTCGCGGATGACAATCTATAAGTGAAAGGAGAAAAACAGTGATGTGCTCTTTGGCACTGGCGACCAGCGAAAGAAATAGAACCGAATTTGGGTATTGTATTTATACTTGCTGCAAAGCTAGGTATAGGTAAAAACAAGATGGAAGATGAAAGAGTTTATATATGTTGAGCTGTATTTAACCCAAGAATATTCACTTAAACAATAGAACGTGATAGTTGACTTCCATAAATTTCCAAGTGCGAAAACCGAGAACAATAGGAAAGAATCTATAGAAAGATGTAGATCTGGTTTCGAATCCTGGCTTAGAATCTAGAAAGTTATTCATTACATTTCCGTTGAAATATTTACAACATCAGAGGCAATCATTCCACTTTAAGTTATAAGTATGAGGAATAAAAAGCAGATCTTTATGAGTCTTTCGTTGGCAGCGAGTAATGACAGTAGGTACATTTGCCAGCTGTAGTGACTTCAATAGCCTTGAGTGGGGAATGGAACCGAATGCCTTTCTTCATTCAAGCCATACTATCTCAAGATGCCTTCGATCTTTTCTTAATTTAGCAAACCTTTCTTTACCAAAAATTCTTCGGCGCATCCTCGCATGCCTTTTCTTCTTCATGCTCGTCAGTGACTCTATTATTAGTCTCCCAATAGTCTTAGGAGAACTGGTTCATGCAGCTTCTGTAGAATTTGTATAATGTTAAGACATGCTATGGACCCATAAGTTCTCTTCTAAGGCTGTCTTTTCATTTTTGGCCATAAAGTCTGTTTGTGCTATGGCAACCCAGTTTGGTATGTCAACCTGGCATTTAAATATTAAAAAAATATTTTTATGAGTAGCTTTCAATAAAAAATCGACATTTTGGTACTAGTTGCCAGTTGTGAGGTGTCTTCCTAGTGCGTTCTCATAATGTAGCTTTCCCACTGCTTTGGGAGCAGTTTCAGTATCGATCATGTATGTTTTACTGTTGATGTGGGAATAATATTAGTGTGGTTTTGTCGATCCATTTCGCATCCCGATTAAAATTTTTCCGATTTCACACCAGAATGATTTTAGACCTTCTAAGGAAGGGGCTCTTTGTGTGTGTGTGTGTGTGTGTGTGTGATTGATTTTTTTCGATTTCGTTGTAATGTTAAAACTATATATAAGCAGATTGAAGCAGAACAATGTTGTAAATTAGAAGGCAATGGAGTGTCTAAATAGTAATGGTTCTTGTAGCATAAAGGTTTTTTTTAATACTCTAAGTTCAAGTCTTGCGGGAGTCAACTTCGCCTTTCATCCTACCTTGTGTTACAATTCATAGATGTAAGTTATATTTTGGCTGTTTTAAACTGTAGTAACGCCTGCGCATGCGTAGTTTTACGCATGCGTAGAATAAAACAAGCAAGCGTTTCCCGCTCAATTCATTCTCTTTCTCGCTGGCCAGCGATTGAGCATGGACGTGTGTTTAAAAGCTGTCCCTACATCTTTCGGTCTTATACTCGACAGCTCGTTATTCTCACCTCTAAAGATGTATAACTAAAGATATGTATGTTTTACCAAGTAAATAAATGTTGTTTAGTCTGGAGTTCAGCGTTCCGTCAATTTCTTTAATTTTATAGTAGAAAGTCAGGTATACAATCTAAAGATGTATAACCCACTTTCTACTAAAAAACCAT
>NC_068988.1:55050073-55052257 GCF_001194135.2 Octopus bimaculoides
ACTGTAGTAACGCCTGCGCATGCGTAGTTTTACGCATGCGTAGAATAAAACAAGCAAGCGTTTCCCGCTCAATTCATTCTCTTTCACGCTGGCCAGCGATTGAGCATGGACGTATGTTTAAAAGCTGTCTCTACATCTTTCGGTCTTATACTCGACAGCTAGTTATTCTCACCTCTAAAGATGTATAACTAAAAGATATGTATGTTTTACCAAGTAAATAAATGTTGTTTAAGTTGTTTAGTCTGGAGTTCAGCGTTCCGTCAATTTCTTTAATTTTATAGTAGAAAGTCAGGTATACAATCTAAAGATGTATAACCCACTTTCTACTAAAAAACCATACAGTTTTTGGCCACAAAATATCACAGAATCCAAACTCACGTAACACATTTAGTTCGTACACCGTGATGGGAAAAGAAATCGAACGTTTCTGAACAGAGGGAAAGGGAGAGTGAGGGGGACAGACAGACAGAAAGAGAGAGAGATTATTTTTTTTTTATTCAATATCAAAAACTTAACTGCATAATTTTTCCGAAGCAGACCACCTTTAGTTGCCTCGCATTCAGTTTTTACTGTGATATGTCAAACTACTCAATGTCTTAATGACCAGATAGTTCATGTCACCCTCTGCTCGGATGTTAGAATCGTCACATGTCTTGTTCTGTTGAATTATCTTGTGTCACTATGCTCCAAGTTAAACCTTTGTGTACTTTCCTTGTACTGCATAGTAATCTCGTTAAGTGTTACAATCAAGAATTGACGCTGAATCATAAACTTGGCTTAGCAAGATTGACCCCTATAATACAACATTTTGTAAGGCAGCGAGCTGGCAGAGTCGTTAGCACGCCGAGCAAAGTGCTTAACAGCATTTCGTCTGTCTTCCACTTTCTGAGTTCAAATTCCGCCGAGGTCGACTTTGCCTTTCATCCTTCCCGTGTCGGTAAAATAAGTACCAGTTGAACACTGGGGTCGATATCATCGACTTACCTCTCATCCTAAATTGCTGGCCTTGTGCCAAAATTTGAAACCTATATTACAACACTTGAATTAAAGTCATCAGTTGTGGAAGTTAGTAGGGTACCGGATATAAGTATTTTCATATCGTTCGGTACCTCGGTGTGTTGAGTTAAAACTTATTGGTATTGAATTTGACGTTTCTCCAGTTCAATACGGTACTAATGACATACAGTGACCATAAGTACTTAGCAACGTGCAGTGCAAAACAATAAGACGAATGCATGAATTATACCAAACAGAAATAAAATCATTTCCTGACTAGTTGATTTTATTGTTATTGTCGTTTATTTACGAAGACAGAGCAATGTGTCCGTGATTTATGAGGTTGATACAGTTTATGTTTAGCTTCAACATTTGTAAATCGACGTCTGCAGAAACAAATAAAACGTACACAGAGAAGGAATTTCAGAATGTTGATACCTTGTAGAGAAAAGGAATAGACAATTGGATAGTGGTAGTCCTAGGGAACGAGATAATATAGGAGTTGCGAAAAAAGGAGAGGCGAGTGTTTCGTGAGTACTTAAGTTGAGGGGATATGCATTTAACCAGTTCGTAGCAGTATAGAACCGATTAAATAGTAATAAAAATGATAAAGCTCATAGATGTCCTATTCCCACAACATATCTGTGTGCCAAGCTATAGCGTATTAATGAAAGAAAAGTGGCTGTGAGGTAAAAAGTCACAGGAAAAAAAGTCACTGTAATAAAGTCACAGGAGTTTTGTCCGGAAGTGGGGGTTCCAGGGGGTTTTGTCCACAGATCCCATAAATTAATTGTGACTTTTTTTCCTAGCCAAAATTCTGACTTTATTACTGTGACTTTTTTTTAGTGTTACTTTCCTGTCACCCAACGGGCCCAGTATGCTCATGCTTTAAGACGAAACTACAGTTTAAGACAGAACTACATGCCTGATTTGTTAAAATGTTTGCTTCCTAACTACGTGATTTCATGTCCGCTGAGTGAACCTTGGGCAAGTGTCTCTTGTTATAGCCTCAGGCCGACCAGAGCCTTGTGAGTCGATTTGGTAGACGAAAACTGAAGATTTCGTCGTACATATTTTTCTCTCCTTTTTTTCTCTCCTTGTTTCTCTCCTTATTCCTTTCTGTGTTCCTTTCTGTTGCAGAGCGTAGGGTCGAAACGTTAAAGACTTTCTCTATTCCCGAGCGTTATA
>NC_068988.1:55052357-55054358 GCF_001194135.2 Octopus bimaculoides
AAAGTCAGGTATACAATCTAAAGATGTATAACCCACTTTCTACTAAAAGCGCATTTAGTAAATTTACATCTAGTACCAGACGGGAAAACATTTTCAGGCAGTTTAATGTCAGTATTTCATCACTGTGCGAAACAAGATGGTGCTATAGATCAAGAACTGTGTCATCCAAAAAAACCATCGCATGAAAACTTGAAAAATGCCTTCACAAGTGTTTTAGGCTCTAGGGATGAAGATACAGTTTGTCAAACATATAAACAGAAGTAAAGACAATGCTAACGTTTCTGCCATCTCGCCGCCTTCAAGTTACAATATATCACTATTTCCATTATATCAAGTTGACGGTTGGAGTTGGTATTTTCTTTAAGAGGAGTCTTTTCAACCGGCATCTCGTACACGTCGCAGTTGTTGTGTGTTGTTTGCTGTTCATGTCGACGTAAACTGACCCTGGAATCTCGTGAATAACAGCATAATACAAAATCCAGTATACAGCATCATGCCACTATTCCCGAAAATGATAAGAGTCATTTATCGAAAAGCCCTTTTTCTTCTTGGCGTCAAATTATCATTCTTCAGTTGACGGAAGGTTTTCATTATTTCGTTTTTGACAAAAAAATGTCCACATGTTTCCAAAGGTCATTACCGATAAAAAAAAAACGATTCCAAATCGATACCAAATCGTTCCCGTAAATCATTGATAACTTACCATTGTATTTACAATACATATAATAGCAAACAAAAAAAAACATACAATACAATATCATTCCAACGTCTGCATGTTCACCGTATTTATTGTGTATAGGTCGCACCTCTAATTTTCTGTTAACCCTTGGTACAAAATCGTTTCCCGTTATAGCATTAGCTTTGCCTCGTATACAAGTTTTTTTCAGTCATAATCAAATATAAAATAGTGCGACCTATGCTTGTGTAGATACAGTAATTTATTTTAGTACAAAGAACATTTCATATACACATATGTAAAATAGATCCTTAAAGAAACGACAGTGCCTATACACTTATTTATTGCCAAGGAAATGTTTAACAGGAAGAAGCTGTAAATAGAAACATTAAAACAATTTAGACAAAAAGAGTGAAAATTGTGCCTATCCCCGAAACTAACGATTGATTTATTTGCCGAAAAATTCAAAACAGTGACAATCAGTAACTAATATAGTTTTTTTGTCTTATGCCGCATATATTTTTCGTAGTTAATGTTTTTGATGCTCTCTGCATTAAATATGATAATACCAAATTAATTATTTATTCTTGCATTTTTTTCTTTTTTGTATTCATGTATCAATATCAATGGGACCTGGCTTGAGCAATAACAGCCCTATCTCCAGCAGCCATCTTGAACTTTTATTCGATTACCTAAGCACAACGAGCTAGGATCGTTTGAAGAGCCCAATCAAACTTTTATTAAATAACGCACACACACACACACACACACACACACACACACATATATATATATATAACTATAATCCGTATTCGCTTAATAGAAGAAAAGAAAATGGAGAGTTGAAAGTTAATTATTTATTAATAAAATGATACTTCATACTTCCTACAGCTGTTTCAATTGTACTTATTAAATAAATTTATGGTTTAAATTTGCATTTATAAGGCATGAATACAATATCATCAGGGAAAAAGATATACAGTAAAAGGTTACATGTTGACTTCTCAGTTCATATCTTTTTCCCTGATGATATTGTGTTCATACCTTATAAATATATATTTAAACCATAAATTTATTTAATAAGTACAATTGAAACAGCTGTAGAGAGTATGAAGTACCATTTTATTAATAAATAATTATTAGCTTTTACTCTCCATTTTCTCTTCTTCTATTAAGCGAATACGGATTATATATACCTATTGATATAAGGAAATTTTATTTCCCAAAAATATATTTGGTATAGAACCAGTGTTTTCTTGGATGTAACCACCCCTTTATGAGGTTAATATATCCTCTATTTAACTTATATATATATATATATATAT
>NC_068988.1:55055550-55056984 GCF_001194135.2 Octopus bimaculoides
ATATGCATATATACACACACACATTGGGTTGTCCGGAAAGTTCGTGCCGATTTTTAAAGGAAAGAAAAAGGTCAATAAATTCTTGCCATTAATTACATTTTTAATTAACCAAATATGAACCATTTTTTGCACAATGCGTCTCCATCTTGTCTTTATCTTGAAAATACCCTCTTCCCAGAATTGAGGTGGTTTCATGGCAAAGAATTCATCAAGGTATCTTTTTACGTCATCCAAGGATTGAAATTTTTACCATTAAGGCTATTCTGCAGAGACCTGAATAAGTGGAAATCCGAAGGAGCAATATCTGGTGAATATGGAGAGTGGAGTAACACATCCCAGCCGAACTGCAGCAATTTCTGTCTGGTTCCGAAAGAAACGTGCGGTCTTGCATTATCATGTTGGAAAACAACACCCTTCCTGTTGACCAATTCTGGACGTTTCTCTTGAATTGCTGCTTTTAACTCGTCCAGTTGTGTGCAGTATTTCTCAGAATTTATTGTTTGGTTACTTGGGAGAAGCTCATAGTACAGAATTCCTTTCCAATCCCACCAGACACAAAGCAAGACTTTTTTAGGGTGAAGACCCGCTTTTGGGATGGCTAAGGGTGGCTCATGTCGCTTACTCCAGGATCGCTTTCTCTGAACATTTCGGTAGATAATCCATTTCTCATCACCTGTCACAATTTGCTTTAAAAAAGGTGCGTTTTCATCCCGTTTATAAAACGAATCACAGATGGAAATGCAATCCAAAAGGTTTTTCTCACTCAACTCATGTGGTACCCAAACATCGTAGAGATTTGTGTGCCCAAGCTTTACCAGGTGCTCATGAACGACAGATTTTGATAGGTTGAGGCTTTCTGCCAATTCTAGGGTTGTGCAATGTGGGTTATTCTCAATTAATGACCTGATTTGGTCATCATCGGTAGTGGATTGTCTGCCTGATCGCTCTTTATCAATAACGCTACAATCTCCAGCTCGGAACCTTGCGAACCACTTCCGTACAGTTCTTTCGGATAAAGAAACATCACCGTACACTACGCATATTTCTTTGGTTGCTTGTGAGGCATTTTTCCCTTTACGGAAAAAGAAAAGCATCAAGTACCGAAAATGAACTTTCTTATCTTCTATTTTAAAGGGTTACAGAATTAACACAGGTTATAGGAACATAAACCTTCTTCCACGAGAAGATAGCTCAAACAGTGCTCTAAATGCAGGTGTTGTCAAATCCTATTTTATGAACTCAACCATCTTCTAAAATAAGTCGAAAGGTAAGCTACTATAAATCGGCACAAACTTTCCGGACAACCCAATATATATATGATGTCTTTGGGCTCTATTACTTGAGGTACAGTTTCTATCTACCAAATTTCAATAACAAGGCTTGGGTTGATCTGAGACTGTGGTAGAGATACTTGCCCAAGATTCTATGCAACGT
>NC_068988.1:55057287-55058162 GCF_001194135.2 Octopus bimaculoides
TATATATATAATGTTAGAAAACATACATACATACACACATACATATACATACACATACATACACACACATACATATACATAGATACACATACACACGCATATATACACACATACATACATGCACATTTGCACACACACACACACACACACACGCACATTACAAATATACAATATTGTACATTCTTATCGGTGAATCCCAGAAGCCATTGTGTCGTCAGAGTTCTACGGAAGTCTTCATCTACTTGTTGTCGTACTTGCAAGATAAGCCAACATGTCGGAGGGCACAGGCTTTCAAACAAACATGCGCGCATAATCGACTTCACATTGGCTGCCAAATATCCCTTAAATAACATCCTGTCTTAAGCAAAAGAGGACACATTACCTTTTAGCCTTCACTTGTTTCAGTCATTAGGCTGTGGTCATACTGGAGCATCGCCTTGAAGAGTTTAGTTGAGCATATAGACCCCGGTATATATATTTTTTTAAATCCTGGTACTTATTTGTTGGCCTCTTGCACAAGGCTAGCAGTTTTGAGGGAAGGGCCAAGTCGATTACATCAGCCCTAGTATTTGATACTATATCTTTATCGAACCCGAAATGATGAAAAGCAAAGTTGACCTCGGCGGAATTCGAACTCAGAACGTAACGCTGGGAAGAAATGTTGCTCGCTGAGTATTTTGTCCGATACTTACTTTTTACTTTTTACTTTTTTACTTGTTTCAGTCATTTGACTGTGGCCATGCTGGAACACCGCCTTTAGTCGAGCAAATCGACCCCAGGACTTGTTCTTTGTAAGCCTAGTACTTATTCTATCGGTCTCTTTAGCCTAACCGCTAAGTTACGGGGAGGTAAACACACCACCATCGGTTATCAAG
>NC_068988.1:55058605-55060964 GCF_001194135.2 Octopus bimaculoides
GGGGGATAGTCGGTTGCATCGACCCCAGTACTTAACTGGTACTTAATTTATCGACCCCGAAAGGATGAAAGGCAAAGTCACCCTCGGCGGAATTTGAACTCAGAACGTAGCGGCAGACGAAATACCCTTAAGCATTTCACCCGACGCGCAAACGATTTTGTCAGCTCGCTGGCTGTATAAATAATAATGGTGGTTGGTCAATGACGTAGCTGGAGTGTGTACCGGTCGAGGCAGTCCTTAATTTTGCCGCCCCATCTGGACATCCGGGGTGTTACAGCCACCTTATACAGTAGATCCAAAAGTGCCGCAACCGTTATAGCATCGCCCGGGATCGACCGTCCTCTCTCTCCCGATCCCTAGTTACGCTACAAGGGTTTGTTAAAAGAATCCCTCAGATAAACTGCCAAGCGTTGTTTAGTTACAACCATTCATATTATGAGTTCAAATCCTGCTGAGATTAGTTTGATTTGCATCGCTCCGAGGGTCGATAAAATAAGTAGAATAAAAATGAAACCGGTACTGGTTTGCTAGAATCGTTAGAGCGTCGAATAGAATTCCTGCGGTACTTATTTAATGGAGACGTAGACAAACCAACACCGGTCGTCAAGCGATGGTGAGGACAGGCGCAAACACAAAGATTCTCTCTCTCTCACGCACACACTCACAAACACACACGCACACACACACGTATGTGCACGACGGGCTTCCACAGTTTACGTCCATCAAATTCCCTCATAATGCAATGGTGGACTCGGAGTTAATGAAAAGACCTGCGCAAGGTACTGGACGTGAAAACGCCAACCACCTTTCTACCCTCCACCCCCACCCCCCAAGAATCGAGGCCTTATGCTCATTTAACAATGAGTAATAGATGTCGCTATAAGCAATCGGGCAAAGGACAAGCGTTTGATAATTTTTAATCTAGTAACAACGCCATGCAACCAGTAAGTGTGTGTATGCGTGTGCGCGCGTGTGTGTGTGTGTGTGCGCGTGCGTGTGGACGGGAGGTCATTGTAGATTTAGTCTATTTCTTCACCTCTGTTACTTGAGTTGTACTTTATTTTTATCGACCCAGGGAGTAGAGAAAAAAGTAAAGTTGACTTCGGTTTAATTCGAACTCAGAATATCTCAAAGGACGTAACTAAATGCTGCCCAATATTTTTCCTGACGCTCTACCGATTTGCCTATTCATATGTATAATTAATCGACATCACGAGTCAACGCTGATAGCGTCCACTTGATCGTTTGACGTGCCAGAAATAGCATCTTAATCACCTTTAAATCACACCCTACCTGAATTGAGAAAAGGTTATATTATATAATGTAGTCTTTTTTTTTTTTTGCGCCCTTATAAAGCCTAGCCAGGGCTCATGGGCCCGGTTTCCCGGTTTCAATGGAGTATGTGTTCCCCAGCTGGACGGGACGCCAGTCCATCGCAGCGTTACTCATTTTTGCCAGCTGAGTGGACTGGAGCAACGTGAAATGAAGTGTTTTGCTCACGAACACAACGCGTCGCTCGGTCCAGGAATCGAAACCACAATCTTACGATCATTGTGCTGACACCCTAACCACTAAGCCACGCGCCTCCACTATGTAGTCTTAGATACTGTTAAATAACAGAAAGGTCGCGAACGGAATGCCTTTGTTCATAAATCTGCTTGATCACAGCTGTCGAGTAGTAGTAGTAGTAGTAGTAGTAGTAGTAGTAGTAGTAGTAGTAGCAGCATGGCTCCTGTGCTGTGACAGTGCGTTGCTGCATCCGCCACTTGGTAGTTACCTACTAGTCACCTGGTGGGTGAGGCCTCTGCACCACTTAGGCGGAAACCTTCCAGCCCATGGGTCTGTTTGGGTAGTCGTTGCTAATGAGGATTTTTCGAGATCAGAGTGCAAGTCCTACGCCAACCTCTTTTCGTCACCTTCTACAACAAGCAGAGGTATACGTTGAGCCTATTCTTGCATGCGCTGGTCCCTATTACAGCACTTAGATCAACGTTTACTTAAAGAACACAACACACCGCCCGGTATGGGAATCGACCCTACAATCTGCCGATCGTGAATGCAACACCCTAATGACTAGGCCATGCGCCTATAAGTGTGTATGTGTGTGTGTGTGTGTGTGCGCGCGCGGGGTTCTCCGTCGTTCGACGACGAAGATTCTGTAGTTCGCTTAAATGAATTATCTCCTCCTGAATTAATGTGTAAATGGGTGAGCATTCTACAGATATGTGTACTCTTACTGTAGTTCTCCGGCGCGCGTACACGCACACACACACACACATATATACATATATATATATGTGTGTATGTGTGTGTGTATATATATATATATATATATATATATATATATATATATATATAT
>NC_068988.1:55063507-55065122 GCF_001194135.2 Octopus bimaculoides
CCACTCAGGCAAAGGTGGTTGTGATATTATGAGAGGAAGATTTGGTTATTTCTTATTCTATAGATTTCTTCTACCGAATCGTTAAGTTACGGGAACGTAAACGAACCAACAACGGTTGTGAAACAGTGGGAGGACAAACACACGCGTACTTCCAACACACACACACACACGATGAGCTTCCACACAAATTCCATCTACCAAATTCATTCACAAAACATTGGTCGGGCCAGAGTTATAGTAAAAAAAAACAAAAAAAAAAACACTTGTCCAACGAGGCCACGCAGTGGAACTGAACCCGAAACCACATGTTTGTAATGTGAGCTTCATAACCACACGCAGGCCCGTCACCAGACTTTGGTGCTTGGGATTGCTTCAGAATATTCTGGTTGGGCACTAATTTGTAATAATGCTTAAGTGGAGTTTCGAAATAGGGTGTCATTGAAAATCTGAGGGTACACCATTGAAGAATGAGGGGTCAGTTCCGTCCAGTGCACCCTTTAAGCGACGGGCATGATGATCACACGGTCATATTTTGGTAAAATAGAGACAATAGATAAATTTTATCGTACTCACCGTAATAGCTGTGGTTGTCTGTCCATTTTACTCGTTCATTTCAAATTGAATTCAGTCATAGATAAATGTATTCTTTTGGTCTTTTAATGTATTTCAGCCAGCGTGGCTAAGGTTCTGCTAGATAGAGCTCCTCTCTCTCTCCCTCCTTATCTCTGTCTCTGTGTCTGTCTGTCTGTCTGTCTCTCTCTCTCTCTCCCTCTCTCTCTGAGTTTGTGTGTGTGTGTTTGCTTGCGTACACGTGTATTTGTGTGCATTGCGTATACGTTTGTGCTTATTTGCGTATGAACGTAGGTACCTATCTGAGCATGTATGTATGTATGTATGTTTGTAAGTATCTACGCATGTATGTATTTGTGTGCGCACGCGCGCGTAAGTGTTTGTATTTACGTATCGATGCACACACACACACACACATTCAGAGAGAGAGAGAAAGAGAAAGAAAAAGAAATATACACACACACGCACATACACATACATACACACATCTACACACACACACATGTATGTATATGTGTGTGTGTATGTGTACCTATAAGTATAACTATGTTTGTATGTACGTAAGACAAAAGCTGTTTCCCTTACAAGCGTCATAACGGTTCTCTCCAGATCCCATGCTTACCGAAATCTACTTCAAGTGTAGAACAAATGACTGACAGACATGAACAGCTAAAAGGCAAAACTCCAAATAAATAGGTTACAAAAAGATAGCACTAGCTTATGCTATTCTGTATTACCTGTTAGCGTATTAGCATCATTAGCATACAAGATGACAATAGGAAGAGGGTGGGGACTATCCACCACCACCACCACCACCACCACCACCACCACCTCCTTAATCTATCCTAATAAGTGATCACTTAATAAACATCAGTAAGTTAGGGGTGTCTAAGTTACCCCGTAGCCACGCCTCTATGTTATAAGTAAGTAAGCAAGCAACCAGCCAATCACGTCCTTAATATCGCTATGAACGCGCCTTTAATATTACGGATGCCACACCTTTTCAGTACTGTTACTCCCCGCCCACCTTTTTTATTCTTTAAAA
>NC_068988.1:55065260-55068487 GCF_001194135.2 Octopus bimaculoides
GTGTGTGTGTGTGTGTGTGTGTGTGTGTGTGTGTGTGTGCGTGCGTGCGTGTAGAAGTAAGTTCGCAGATTGCACCCGGATTACAGAGTTCGGGTAGCCAAGTGGTCAGTGAGTCGTGAGAGATTAATCTTTGGTCTTTAGTCATCAGAACCAATAAGTAAATATTGAGCTGAATAGGGTGGGGTGGGAGGAGCCACAATGTGAGAAGAGGATGAGTGACTGATAGTCGAAATGGGAGAAAGGGGTGCGAGTTTCTACTGATCTTTCGATTTGGGTACATAAAATAGAAGGGAGTTTATTTGAATTGAGAGCCCCAACACCTGTATTCTCAGTAGCCAAATCCACCAAGGTACTGTTTAAACCTAGATTGACCATGATCGAGCAGACAGAACGATAGTCAAGGATTATCTATTCACTATGATCACCGTCTTATTGTATGTACAGGACTCCATCATACAATCTGAATGTATGCTTTTTTCCCCCTTTCTTGGAGAGCTAGGGTGCTACTTGCGAGGTGTTTAGTTGCTATTTCTAGCAGGTGGAGCGACTATGGGGAACTTTACTCGTTGGTTTAGTCCCGCATCGGTTTATATCGAAAAAAACTTATGATCAAAATACTAGCGTAAATAAGAGGGGGCGAGGGAGAGGTAAGAGGGAACTCCATCTTTGGTGATATTTAACAAATACACTCTACCAAGTAAACTCAAGACGGAGAATGGTATTGTAAGTCGACCGATCGCCAAGTAATTAGGTAGATTTGCATCTATACCTATTATCGGATTTTGTTAGGGCCCCATATGATAAAGATGTGGATGGGAAAAATCTGGATAGAGGGTGATGTGCTAGCAACCGTCTTCCCTTAGCGTTTTACAAAGTAAACAACAACACAAATAACTACGCAGAGGCAGCCATGGTTGAAACAAGAACAAGATCAACAAACATCATTAAAGGAAAAAAAGAAACGTGGTCATTCCTTACCTAAGTGACCTTATCTTAACGTCCATCACTTGTTATGCCCTCATAAATTAGTTTTATAGTTGAGCTTTGATTGGCTGTATGCAAATGAGTTCATAACTGGGGTCCGGAACGCTGGTGGGAAAAAAATTTTCGCCGGCCCGGAGCTGAAGCTGGAAGACATTTTTCTCAATATGCCGTGCAGTGGGACTGAGTTTGGAACCACGTACGTAGTTCTAAAACGAGTTTCTCAACCACTCAGCTATGCTTGCGCCTTATTGGTAATAATTTTTCAAATCGGTTACGAGTATATAAAAAATGTCTCATAAACAGACATTTAGGTCAACGGGGGAAGTTGTTCGATAACCCCCGAGAGCCAAGAGAAATTTAGGAAAAATGCCAGGACGAAACTTATTGTAGAATATTATTTATGCAAGTGTATACATGCCTTGACAACTTTAGCACTCG
This sequence comes from Octopus bimaculoides, assembly GCF_001194135.2. Taxonomy (NCBI): domain Eukaryota; kingdom Metazoa; phylum Mollusca; class Cephalopoda; order Octopoda; family Octopodidae; genus Octopus; species Octopus bimaculoides. The sequence goes on from NC_068988.1 coordinate 55,066,683, forward strand.
AGTATTGCTATAGAGAATGTATCAGTATGTCAAGAGATGTGTTTTTTTTGTAAACTTGTCTCGGGGCTCTCCTTTCGTAAATGTTCCACTTGATTAGAATGACGATTCAGAAAATAATAACATAGTTTACGTGGCAACTAATACAAGTGTGATATGTTTTGTAGGGCGACTTTTCATCTTTTTATCTTTTATCTTTTATCTTGTTTCTGGCATTGAACTGCGGCCATGCTGGGGTACAGCCTAGAAAGGTTTTAGTCGAACGAATCGATCCCAGTGCTTATGGGGTTTTTTTTTTGGCGGGGAGGGGGGAATTGTTTTTTTTTAAGCCTGGCACTCATTTTATCGGACACTTTTGTCGAACCACAAGGTTAACAGGACGTAAACTAACCAACACCATTGTCAAAGTGGTGGTGGTGGTGGTGGGGAGAATACACACACACACACACACACACACACACACACACACACACACACAGAGAAAAACACACACAAACACAAAGGCAGACTCACACAGTCATTTTGGAACTGGATCACGAAGCACACAGAAAGGTGTAAACAATGTATAAAATATTGGGTTTAAACAAAACCCTATGCATTGAAAAATTCTTCTTGTATGAGCGTGTATATATGTGTGTATGTGTGTGTGTGTGTGTGTGTGTGTGTGCGTGCGCGCGCGTATATATACATATACTCTTCTACTCTTTTACTTGTTTCAGTCATTTGACTGTGGCCATGCTGGAGCACCGCCTTTAGTCGAGCAAATCGACCCCAGGACTTAGTCTTTGTAAGCCTAGTACTTATTCTATCGGTCTCTTTTGCCGAACCGCTAAGTTACGGGGACATAAACACACCAACAAGTTCAACAGACCATTGATTACAATCTCAGAAAGTCCATGAGGTCAATTGCAAAAGATCCCCATGTGTCGGAAGGAACAATATAATATGTTGTCCACGAAGACATCAGATATAAGTCTTATATGATGAGAAAAGGTCAATTTGCTCGAAAAAGCAAAAGAAAATCATTACATCAGATCTAAAAGGCTCTTAAACAAACTGAAAAATCCAGCAGAAGAAGATTTGATTTGGTTTTTCTCAAACGAGAAAAACTTCGACCAATATAAAAAAGTTAACACAAGAAATGATAGATGGTTAGGTGCAGACCCGTCTGAAGTTCCAAGTGTTATGCATACAAAATTTCCTGCAACTGTCAGAGTTTTAAGGTTGTCAGCAATGAAGGACATGTGATGCCTCCTTACTTCTTTCCACAAGGCCTTAGAGTTAACTCTGTCGCCTACATTGCGGTTCTGTAAATAATTGTTAAGCCCTGGATAGACAGTGTATGCGTTGGAAGGCCATATATCTTTTAGTAAGACTCTGCGCTATCACACATGGCTCTAGTAACACAAGAATGGATGGCTGAAAATTTTCAAGATCACATAATCTCTAACATTTGGCCTCCTAATTCCCCAGATCTCGATCCATTGGACTATTACGTGTGGAGCATTGTTGAGAGAGAGGTCAATGAACACGCCCAGAACATCAAAGATTCTGTGAAAGCTGCCATAGTCAGAATAATGTCCAAAATGAATCAGGACCACTTGATTCAAGCATGTAGATAATTTAGATTTCATATAGAAGCAGTTGTTGAAGTTGAAGGTGGCTTTATTGAATAACATTATCGAAAAGAAGGTTTATTTTTTATCCTCATATCATCTTTTTGTTAAAAAGTTCATGCAATAACTGTCGCAGCGAATGAAATTGAATTTCAAAGATATTCTTTTCTTTTCTATTCTAGGCAGAAGGCC
>NC_068988.1:55069258-55073579 GCF_001194135.2 Octopus bimaculoides
ATCATAAATATATAGGGATTGACAGTAACCTGCTTCTCAAACATACTGAGAATTCAGAAATAGCAGTCAAAGAACTACTGATTTCAAAACTACAAATTATTACTCCAGATTGATAGCGATATTTTTGATACACACAGAACAAAAAACAGTAGAGAAGAGTTAAAAAACCACCATTGACGAAAAAGGCAGGTGGTTTTTTAACTCTTCTCTACTGTTTTTTGTTCTGTGTGTATCAAAAATATCGCTATCAATCTGGAGTAATAATTTGTAGTTTTGAAATCAGTAGTTCTTTGACTGCTATTTCTGAATTCTCAGTATGTTGGAGAAGCAGGTTACTGTCAATCCCTATATATTTATGATATATATGCATAGATATACATACATATATTTATACATATATACATGCACAGACATACACTTACAACCTTACATATCAACTGGCGGGTACACACACACAAGCACACACCTTCTCTCTTTCTCTCTCTCTCGCTCTCTCTCTCTCTTTCTCTCTCTCTCTCTCTCTCTCACACACACACATCATAACAGTACTTGAACATGGTACTTGCCTATTTGGAGTGATGATATTGATCATGATCTGAGTATTAGCGTACAATATATCAAGGTATGTGTTTTTTTCTTTAATCTTTCTACATCAAGCACACATTATATATATATATATATATATGCATCTGTGTGTATATGTGTGCGTTTGTGTGTGTGTGCATGCGAATGTATGTGTATGCATGAGTGTATGTGCGTGCATTTATGAAAGTAGATATATAAGACGTAAAGATCTATAGACATTATTGCTTGATAGAAAATGGAGCAAAAATATTTGTTGATAGATCACAGACACACACACACACACACACACACACACACACAAACAAACAGATAGGCTTATATGTGTGTATATAAATACATTACATACATACACACACACACACACACACATACATACATACACACATACATGCATACGTACACATACATACATACATACATACATACACACATACATACATATATACACACATACCTACATACATACAGGGTGTTTGCTCCATTTTTGTAGGTAATTGCCGTCTCTTTCTGTATCCTCAATGTCAATGGCGTTTAAGACGTTTCAGTCATGACATCTCTGAAGAATGTTCAGTCCCGTTACAGATCTGAATGGTTTGAAGCATGGGCGACGAACGAAAGTAGCAACTTACTGTGCGCTTCCAACTGGTGAGGTCTACACATGTCACCACTCTTCCATTACCAGAGGACTTTCAATAGATGGAATGAGAAATGAGGTCACCATAAAGAGACATCTGTATGCCATTGGATTAGAGTTATAAAAGCTTGTACAACTCGAATACTACTCACTGAGTCTCCGCTATTTGTATCAAGTGACAGGCCAAAACGAGATGACCAGTAATCACGTAAAACCGTAGGTTTTACATCAGAGTGTCTCTCTACAGGAAGGATACTGTGACAATAGCTAGAGGCACCTTACTCTCAGTTGTTTTACTGCGCGCTCCGACCCCAAGCAAGGGTATTTCTGCGTCCTCGTGTTCAAATGGATTGTTGTCACATATGCTAGTTAACCCATAACTGGGATTCAGACAGGCGCTGCTGCTTCAGGGCAGAGTAGACCTGGGAACAACATTGGCTAAAAGGCGGTTCCACACTCCTTAAAATCCTGGAATTTCCGAACCGGAACCCTACTACAGGTTGCAGTTAAAAAGTCATACCCAGGACATACATACATACATACATACATACATTCATACATATATATACATACATACATGCATGCGTACATACACACATACATACATGCACATGTACATACATACATACATACATACACACATACATACATGCACATGTACATACATACATACATATACATACATACATATACATGCATGCGTACGTACATACATACATACATACAAACATACATACGTGCATACATACATACATACATACATATGTTTGAATTAATCATGCACGAGGGTCGGCTGAAGGGTTCATAGGCTGACCAAGATACGCTCATGCTACGTAACTAAATGAGATTTATTTTCCAACATGGTCTCATTGCAATCCACACACTTCTTCCATCGGTGTTGCAGGGCTTGGATCCCATTGACGAAAAAGCTTTTATCTACTAGGTCAAAAAAAGTCATCAACAGTAGACGTGACGTCATCATCACTGCGATACTGCTTCCTAGCCAAGTGTTGGGTTTTTTTTCTCTCTTTTTCATGTTGAGGAACAGTTGATAGTCAGAAGGGGCCAAATCAGGATCAACCAGTTCACAGCCACAGTCACGTACAACAGCCATTGAAACCAAGGGCTTGTGTGCTGGAGCTTTGTCCTAGCGAAACAAGACCCCTTTCGTCAGATTTTCTGGGCGTTTGATCTTGCTACCCTTTCGTAACTGCCTTAGCAAATTGGTATAGTACTCTCCAATGATGGTGCGGCCCTTTTAAAGATAGCCAATAAACACAATGTCTTTTGTATCCCAAAGGACTGAGTCCATTACCTTCCCTACAGACGAAACGACCTTGGCCTTCTTCGGAGTAGGTAGATTGTCTCTCTATCTCTGGCTCAAAGAAATGAAACCAACACTCATCCTGGCTGAGGAGATGTTCAAGGAAAGCAGCTGGAACTGCCTCAGACAGTTTTCCCATAAAAATCTGACATATCTCTCACGGGAAAATCTGATATATCCCATGAAAACCTGAAATACCCCTTGAAAATCTGACATATCGTTTACAGGATATGCCAATAACATTGACTATTCCATTCGTAATCACTCGCGTGTCATCCATCACCATGTGCGGAACACGTTCAATATTTTCCTCGTTGGTGGCAGTTGCAGAACATCCAGGCCTTGGGCAGTTTTCAACACTCTCCCTTCTGCCCCTAAATTCAGCTGCCCACTTTTGTACTGTTGATAAAGTGGGAACGTTATCCCCTAATGTAGCAATCATGTCGGCATGAATCTCCTCTTTTTCTGCAGGTATTTGATAACAACACGTTGCCAAATTTTGTCCATTTTCAAGAGAAGTCGCTACTAGTTATTTTTTAAGTCTTCTTTGAAGAGTCAGATGTTAGTTTACCTGAAACAAAAAAATGCAGATACTAAAAGGAAGTGTTGGAATTAATGCATACGAGATTTCACAGCTCTGGTATCACTCTTTCATACTCAGCGTATGAACTTTTCAGCCCACCTTCGTATGTCTTTAGCGTGTAGTAACGCCGTGCGCATGCGTAGTCTCACGCATGCGTGGAATTCAACAACCAAGCTTTCCCGCTTTGATCGATCTCTTTCTTACTGGCCAACGATTGAGCAAGAACGTGTCTAGCTGTCTCTCCATCTTTCGAACTCACGCTAGACAGCTTACATCAATATACCAACGTCCCAACAACCATGTTCTCACACACCGAAGACGTCTCAACAAACAAGATTAAAGATGTATATTTTCCACCTTAAATAAATATTGTTGAGTTGATAGTTTGGAGTTCAGCGTTCCGTTCATATTTCTAATTTAATATAGGAAAGTCAGGTGTACATCTAATGATGTATAACCCACTTTCCTATAAGCGAATCGGCAAAACGTACAACTTTCAAAATTTTATTACACCATTATATACATGTAATCATAGGTATACACACACACCACGCGCGCGCACATGCACACATGCACGCATGCACACACATGAATGGTTAAGAGGGTTGTTTCGCAACTTTCTGGTTCCTGGTTTGATCCTTCGTCAGAGCATCTTCGGCAAATATTTTCTAGAGCTTCGGTTCAACCTGTATCTTGTGAGTGAAACTGGGTAGACGATTAATGAACAGAAGCCCATTTAGTGAGTTGCACATGAAATTCAATGGGCAGAGTCTTGTCACGCAGATTCTGGTTTTGAGTTATGCGAAAAGTTACGTGTTTATGAAATTCCCAACAACTTATTCAAGAGTAGATAATTCACTTGATCGAACGTAAATCTTCATTGTGGAAAGGAGTAAACACACACACACACACACACACACACACACACACACACACACACATATATATATACTTTATTTAAAAGCAGCAGAAATATAACAAAAAAACTGTTACTCTGAGTTTCACGTTCCCGTTCATCGGACAGTTTTGTTTTTCTAACAAAACTGTCCGATGAACGGGAACGTGAAACTCAGAGTAACGTTTTTTTTGTTATATTTCTGCTGCTTTTAAATAAACCATATTACTCTACCTCTGGTATTTGAGTACTCTTTTTTCCACCTTGTTGCACATTTCATGTGCTTACTCCGGTATATAT
>NC_068988.1:55073884-55074827 GCF_001194135.2 Octopus bimaculoides
ATGGGCGTAAGCGTAGCTTTGTGGTAAGAAGCTTGCTTCCCGACCAAGTCTTGGATTCGATCCCATTGCGAGGCATCTTTGACTAGTGTCTTTTACTATAGCCTTGGGCTGCCATATGCTTTGTTTGTGAATTTAGTAAACGGAAAATGTGTGGAAGCACGTCGCGCGCGCCCACGCACGCACACACACGTACGCGCACACACACACACACACACACACGGTGGGCCTCAACAAGCTGTCTGTCTACCAAACTTACAAGGCATTGATCGGTCCAGAGCTATAATAGAAGACATTTGTCCAAGTGGGATTGCTGCGAAGTCGGACTGCCGCGAAGTCGGATTGCTGCGAGGTGGCCTTTCCGCGAAGTGGGACTGAACCCAAAACCACGGTTTCAAAATGAGTTTCTTAATCACACAGACATGCCTGCAGAATTACATACTCAACCGGTGTCCCATACTTAGCTTACTGGGAGGAGGGAATAGTTATTGCAATAGAAATTCAACGATGTCTCTATCTCTTTCAATGTGTCTATTTTCTGAATGACTTACTCCTTTTACAGACAGACCAAAATGTTACTGTGTAACGTACAAATATACACTTCCTCGAAGAGAGAAAAAGGAAAAAAATGTTAATCTTACATTCCACAACAACGGCACGACCGGGTGGCTAAAGGCTGAGTAAATTCAGCCAGGGAAATGTTCAGAACCAGAGAGAATATTGGCGACAGAAGAAAATTTGACGAAACAATGTAGAATTTCCGGGGAAGGACGATGAGATGGGATAGAAATGTTTTACCCCGTGATCTTCTCTCACTCTCATCCTCTCTCTTCTCCTTCTCTGCCTCTGCCTCTCTGTCTGTCTCTCCCTCCTTACTCTTTCTCTCTCTTTATCTCTCTCTCTCTCTCTCTCTCTCTCTCTCTCTCTCTCTCTCTCTCTCTCTCTC
>NC_068988.1:55075426-55078588 GCF_001194135.2 Octopus bimaculoides
ACACATATGTATGATGGGTTTCCAGACAATTTCCGTCTACGATATCATCTCAAAAGGTTTTTGTTCGGCTCTGGGCTATAGAAGACACTTGCTCAAAGTGTCATCCAGTGGAACTGATCCTAAAACCACATGGTTGCTGAGTAAGCTTCTTCACCACACAGTTATGTCTGCACCTCATTGTTGTTGTTGTTGTTGTTATGTCTGTATTGTCGTTGCTGGAGGCGCAATGGCCCGGTGGTTAGGGCAGCGGACTCGCGGTCATAGGATCGCGGTTTCGATTCCCAGACCGAGCGTTGTGATTGTTTAGTGAGCGAAAACACTCAAAGCTCCACGAGGCTCCCGCAGGGGATGGTGGTGAACCCTGCTGTACTCTATCACCACAGCTTTCTCTCACTCTTACTTCTTGTTTCTGTTATGCCTGTAATTCAAAGGGTCAGCCTTGTCACAGTGTGTCACGCTGAATATCCCCGAGAACTACGTTAAGGGTACACGTGTCTGTGGAGTGCTCAGCCACTTGCACGTTAATTTCACGAGCAAGCTGTTCCAGTTGGTAGGATCAACTGGAAACCTCGACGTCGTAAGCGACGGAGTGCCAACAAACATTGTCGTTGCTAATGTTGTTTCAATGCCACCTTTATGTTTGTCGTTGTTGTTGCTGGTATCATTGTTATTGTTCAAGACAGTGAGCAGACAGAATCTTCAGCACGCCGGGGAGAATGCTTAGCGGCATTTCGTTCTTCTTTGCGTTCTGAGTTCAAATTCCGCCGATGTCAACTTTGCTTTCACCCCCCCCCCTCTCGGGGTCAATGAAATAAGTACTAGTTAAGCTCTGAGAATGACATCATCAACCTATCCTCTCCCCACAAAACGTCCGACCTTGTGCCTGTAGTAGAAGGGATTATTATTGCTATTGTTTACATCAGTGGTTCTCAGCCATTTTGTTTCCCTATGGACCCCTCTGATTCCTCTTTTACTCGGATGAACCCTTAAAACCATTCTACGTTTAAAAAATCCTCTTATATTTTTTACAATTAAATATTTGGGTTTGGGTTAAAAGAATTGTTGAAATATTTTGCGTATTGTAGAATTATACTTCCATTTGTTGCATATAAATTTCAAAAGCAAAATCTTATATTAACCCCTAAATGACTCTGGTTCAGAACCACTGAGTTACATCTTTCTTTAAGATTCTTATGCAACAACAATAATAACTAGAACAGCACCAATCTTATCAGGTATTATTGTAATGTTTATTGTTGTCATTCCTACAATCATCTGTTTGTTCACACCATGATCACACTCCCAGATCATAATAGATTTCTTGATAACGACATTTGTAATATTTCATCAACCGGCCGATTTTTCAGTGGCATTGTTGACTAGGTACGATAGGCCGGATTCGACCGGTTTTTGAATGGCATTCCAGGCTAGGTGTGATAAGATGGATCCGACCGGTTTTGATTAGCATTGCAGGCTAAGTGTGATACGTCGGATCCGGCTAGTTTCTGAACGACATTGCAGGCTAGGTGTGACAGGCCGGATCCGGCTGGTTTTTTGAATGGCATTGCAGGCTAGGTGTGACGGGCCTGATCCGGCCGGTTTTAGAATGGCATTGCAGGTTAGATGTAATTGGCCGGATCCGGTCGGTTTTTGAATGGCATTGCAAGCTAAGTTTGATAGGCCGGATCCGGTCGAATTTTTTATAGCATTGCAGGTTAAGTGTGATAGGCCGGATCTGGTCAATGTTGGGACGGCATTGTGGGCTAGGTGTGATGGGCCGGATCCCGCCGGTTCTAAATGGCATTGCAGGGTAGGTGTCAAACAGTGGTGGTGAAAAATACAAACACAAAGAGACACACACGCATATTTTTTCATTAATATTTAGCAGAAGCTGCAGAGTGACTCAGGGGCCAAAAGTTTCATGCATTAGTTGAGAGTTTCGTGCCGTGCCTGCATCCATACATACATAGGCACAAGTGTGGCTGTGTGGTAAAAAGCTTGCTTCCCAACCACATGGTTCCAGGCTCAGTCACACTGTGCGGCACCTTGGGCAAGTGTCGTTAACTATAAGCCTTGGGCCAACTAAAGCCACGTGAGTGGATTTGGGAGATGGAAATTGAAAGAAGCCCGTCGTGTGTGTGTGTGTGTGTGCGTGCGCGCGTATGCGTGTGTGTGTGCGTGTACGTGCACGTGCGTGTGTGCGTGCGTGTGTGTATGTGAGCGTGTGTCTATATTTGTCTCCCCATCACCGCTTGAAAACCGGTGTTGGTGTGTTTACGTCCCCGTGACTTAGCAGTTCAGCAAATGGAACCGATAGAATAAGGATTAGGTTAAAAAATAAGCTCCGGGATCGCTTTGTTCGACTAAAATCTTTCAAGGCAGTGCTCCAGCATGACCACAATCGAATGACAACGAAATAAAAGAATAAAGAATACATATATACATACATACATATATACATACATATATAAATATGATGGGTTTCCTCACAGTTTCTGTCTACCAAATTCACTCACAAGGCACTGGTCCGCCTGGGACTATAGTAGAAGGCACCACTGCCCAAGGTTCCATGCAAAGGAATTGATCCCAAGCTTGCTTCTCAGCCACACAGCCAAATCTTTTTTGAATAATCTCTGTCATAGATACATTCTGTTAATATCTAACGTTACCTTTACACCTAGAATGCTACATCCGTTTACATTATATATACTCATTCTGATCTACACTTCTCATCGATGAATAGCCGCTTTATCGACTCACATTCATTCTTAACCCTTCTTGTAAGATAGCCGTACATTGATTAAAATCCTCGTTATTGTTATCTATTCAGATCAGTTCAAGGATGGTAGTTTTGTTTTAGAGAAGAAAGAAATAGAAAAATATTAATTTTCAGACATCAGGAGCAAGCATGGCTGTGTGGTTAAGAAGCTTGCTTGGCAACCACTTGGTTTTGGGTTCAGTCCCACTGCGTGACACCTTAGGCGTACATCTTCCACTATAGCCCTGGGCTGACCAATACCTTCTTAGTGAATCTGGTAAGTGGAAAATCTGTAGAAGTTCACAGGGACTGCATATAACATACTGTTATGTGTATTATATAGATATAACACACACACACACATACATACGTATATATATATATATATATATATATATATATAT
>NC_068988.1:55079091-55084030 GCF_001194135.2 Octopus bimaculoides
AACTTGTTATAAAAGCAGATAGTAATTTTACCTAGTACTTATTCTTAGTGCAATAATTTTAACAGTTATTTTTTCAAAGCTATAATGGAAGTGACAAAGGAGCATATTCGGCATATTTTGCTTTATGAGTTCAATAAAGGCAACAACGCAACGGAAAGTGCGAGGAAAATGAATGCAGTATATGGGGATCGGACAATAAGCGTAAGCCAGTGTCAACGGTAGTTGAAAAATTCCAAACCGGAAAATACAGCCTAGAAGACGAGCCTCGTCCTGGAAGATCTGTAAAACTCGATGAGGACGTCCTGCAAACCCTGGTAGAACAAAATCCTATCGTAACTATTGAGGAACTAGCAGAGAAGCTTGCATTTGGTCATTCAACCATTCATCGACACCTGCGTGCCATCGGAAAAGTCAGTAAATTGGGTCAATGGATTCCTCACAAACTTTCCGAATCGCGTGCAGAGAATGAATGTGTGCTCTTCTTTGCTGTTATGTCTCACGAAAGAATCTTTTTAGACTGAATAATGACTGGTGACGAGAAATGGGTTCTCTATAAAAATGTCAAGCGCTGAGGACAGTGGGTAGGAAAAGAAGAAACACCGGCACCACAGGCTAAAGAAGGTCTTCACCCATGTAAGGTGTTGTTATCTGTTTGGTGGGATATGAAAGGTTTAGTCCACTTTGAACTTTTAAATCCAAACCAAGCAATAACAAAGGAGATCTACTGCAAGCAGCATGAGCGACTTAAGTCAGGGCTAGAAGAAAAACGACCATCTTTAATTTCAAGACGAAAGCTGTTCTTCCATCAGGATAATGTTCAGCCACATAGAGCAAGGATGACATTCCAAAGGCTAGAGCAGTTTGAAAGGGGAAACGATTCCCCGCCCAGCATATTCGCGGGACATTGCCCCATCTGATTATCATTTGTTCAGAGGTCTTCAAAATCATTTGAACGGAAAAAATGTGAATTCTGTAGACGAGATCAGAACAGTAGCAAAGGAATATTTTTCGTCACGGATAAGTGAATTTTGGAAGAAGGGCGTTGCAAGGGCGTTGCAAGTAGCTTGCTTACCAACCACATGGTTCCTTGTTCAGTCCCACTGCGTGGCACCTTGGGCAAGTGTCTTCTGCTATTGCCTCGGGTCGACTAAAGCCTTGTGAGTAGATTTGGTAGACGGTAGCTGAAAGAAGCCCGTCGTATATGTGTGTGTGTATGCCTGTATGCTTGTATTTGTCCCCCTCCATCACTTGACAACCAGCAAACCAATATTCACGAAACTTTGCATACATGTTACACTAACATCCAGTTCAATAATAGGATTTTAATAAAAGTCTATAATGTGCCCCCAGCCCTGTGGGGTTGGGCGAATTATATGATAAAATGAGAAGAGTGCAAAAAGTATAAGTCTGAGGGAAACGCAGTAGTAGAGTGAGGATGACTTATATCAGGGAAGGCGAGAACAGCGTTATGTAAGCGATAAATATTGAGGGGCAATGGTATGTTACATTAATACAGCTGCCATATACCCGTGACACTGCATACATACATTCGTAAATACATAGATACAAAACACACGCACACACACACACACACACACATAGTGAGAAATATGGTGTGAGGAATATGTAGCTTTAAGGAGAGAGGAGGACTTTTCTGATGTTCATTGAAAAGAAACACATGCATACATATATATACATACGTACGTACATGCACACATACATAAATACATCTTTGGCACTCCGTCGCTTACGACGTCGAGGGTTCCAGTTGATCCGATCAACGGAACAGCCTGCTCATGAAATTAACGTGCAAGTGGCTGAGCACTCCACAGACACATGTACCCTTAACGTAGTTCGTGGGGATATTCAGCGTGACACAGTGTGACAAGGCTGACCCTTTGAATTACAGGTACAACAGAAACAGGAAGTAAAAGTGAGAGAAAGTTGTGGTGAAGAGTACAGCAGGGTTCGCCACCATCCCCTGCCGGAGCCTTGTGGAGCTTTAGGTGTTTTCGCTCAATAAACACTCACAACGCCCGGTCTGGGAATCGAAACCGCGATCCTATGACCGCGAGTCCGTTGCCCTAACCACTGGGCCATTGCGCCTCCACACATAAATACATACATACAAGCAAACATACACACATACATATGTCTACTATACACCATTTTAAACTCGTGATTACTTGTGTGTACATTTGTAAATGTGTGTGTGTCATGCCCTATAACTCTCTCTCTCTCTCTATTTTTGTAGGGTCTTCCCTGTTGCTGTCACATATTGTGAGATTTAAAAAATTTTAAATTTGGCGAATTGAAATAATTTTCTACGTTAAATCTGATTTTGTTATTTATTTGTTCTAGAAAAATTGCAGAAAAATGTTACTTAGGTTTAAAGTTTAATCAAGTTTACCTAATCAGAAAACAGGATTTGGAAGCTGGCATTTTCTACATTTCTGCATGGTAGCTGTTTATCACAAAATGAAAGCAAAAGGAGGAGGAATTTTTATTGAACAAACGAAAGCAAAGCATTACGACGACCAAAGTTGTAAGAACTTTTCAGGTTTTAATGAGTAAAGTCATGTGAAACGGTTGAACAGACATGTAAATAATGCAAAAAGAAAAAAATCCTCAACGAAGTTTTTTTTGCAAAAAATTGCATAAATCTGTCCTGATCAAGAGGACTATTTGTCAGGGAAGACATGGTCTGACATGGAATGAACAAAAATTTATATAAGACATTCTATTGTAAAAAATTGCCGGGCAACGACAGGCTATTCAGCTAGTATACATATAAGTATATATAATACGTGTGTGACTCTTTATCCAATGTGTGTCCTCTTGCTCTATGTATTCCATTTGGAATAAGCAGAACAAGGGGAGACGCATGAGATAAAGAGTCACCGAGGAGGTCACAAAATGAGTGATGAAAGAGCTTTGACTACTATGTATATTATGAATATTCTAAACTCTGATATACATTACACTACAATATGTATTATAGTAATGCATATATATATCATCATCATCATCATCATCATCATCATCATCATCATCATCGTCATCGTCATCATCATCATCGTCGTCGTCGTTATCATCATCATCATCCTCATCATCATTTAACCTTCACTTTCCATGCTGGCATGAGCTGGACAGGAGCTGGCTAGGTAGAAGACTGGACCAAGCATCAGTGTCTTGTTTTGACATGGTTTTTATGGGCTGGATGCCCTTCCTAATACTAACCACACCGCAGAGTGGTCGAGTGCTTTTCACAGGGCACCAGCACAGACAAGGTCAGATTTAGCATATCTTAACCGCATCCCTGTCACTTGCCAAAGGTACTACTTCAGTCTCCAGACAGAAGGGTGACTCATTCTTCCTTTTCGCAGCCTGCCACCGATGTCATTGCTGCTACAGATCAAGAGCAGGCCTTGTAACCCACATCTCAGCCTGTCGGATATGGTTACTGAACAATGTTGACCTATGATGGACAACCAAAGAAGATATATATAAATAATACTACTGTGCATATGGTATGTTATATAATGACTCATTTGGCCTAATATCAATTTTGGATTTACTAATAAGGTTAACACTGGTGACTGTAGGATTATATTTGTTACTGTCCTGGTAGGCTTTCAGGGCTGTTTACTAAGCAATTATCTACTGTTCTACTGATAAACACAATCTGTTAGTTATCAACATATTATCATAGTAAATGTAAAGAGGTTTGTCAATGAGAAAACTTCACTGATTTTTTTTTGTCTTTTTTTTTTTTTTTGTATTTCCTTTGATGAAATGTTGTTACTGATATTTTTTAAGTGTCAGAAATTCCACAGATAAATAATTTTTTTTGTTTATTACTATTATTCATATACTCACAACAGATTAGACTGTTGGAAAAGAAAAATCCCTAACATCGAGCTACAACAAGTATTCTCAGATGCCAAGAACCCTCCTAAGTATCCTAGTTGTCCCTAATAACACTGTTTACTGGAGCTGTACTAAACTGGGTTTTATGCCTATTTCGTCTATCCATCTGTTCAAATCTTTCAGGATACTAAATTATCATTATTCAGTGTCTGAGCATTGCTGACTCATGGGGTTTATGTCAAACAGCCGCTGTTATGTGTGGGTCGGATCCATCTGTCAGCCAAGTCTGTAGTGATGATTGCACTGCCGCCCTCCTTCAGTTGGGCATGCAAAACAGTTTTCCTTTACCTGGTGGTTGTAGCAAGAGGTTGTTTGGCGGACAAGGCTGAAAAGCATGAGGACAGATACATTCCTCTTTGGTAGAGCTCTCATTGACTTCTTCAAGTTTCACTTGAACAGGAAATTGAGAGTGGAGAGTGAAGCGATGTCCTCGAGCGAGTTTATTGAAAGGAGGGTGAAAATTGCAAAAAGGGCAAGAGTGGATGGTACCTCTCTAAGTGTAGACCTGTGAGTCAGAGAGGAGTTGGAGAGTACACTTGCTCTTGGGGTTTCAGGGAAATCTTGGACAGTGGGGTTCCTCAATTATCCCAGGAGGCCTTCCTGAATCAGGAGGGCCACATCTCTATCATACTCCCAGCCACTTTTTTTTCTTTAACCTTTGTATGCTATGCATATGTTCCTTCTTTTTCAGTGTACACCGTGTATACTTACTTTCTTTCTTTCCTTCATTTATTTTTATCTTTCCTTCTTCATTTTTTTTTTATCATTTCATTATATGTAAACCCCCACACTTTATGTCTGTCTCTGTATTGTCCCCCTCATCCTGCACCTTTGTGGTAAATAAATGAAATCATTATTATTATTATTATTATTATTATTATTATTATTATTATTATTTTCTAGGGCAGCGACCTGGCTGAATCGTTAGCATGCTGAGCGAAGTACTTCGCAGTATTTCGTCTGTTGCTATGTTCTGAGTTCAAATACCACTGAAGTTGACTTTGCCTTT
>NC_068988.1:55084252-55084912 GCF_001194135.2 Octopus bimaculoides
TCGTCGTCGTCGTCGTCGTCGTCGTCGTCGTCGTCGTCGTCGTCGTCGTCGTCGTCATCGTCGTTGTCGTCGTCATTATCATCATCATCATCATCATCATCATCATCATCATCATCATTTATGTATTTATTTAGTTTATCATTTTTGCAAATACCTTTGTGTGGATAGCAGAAGTAGATGACATCCGTCATTTGCAATGTTCTCTTGATATCCAGGCAGGGATCAACATAAACAAACTGTTGCTTTTACACAACAAGACCGAAGAAGTTGAGCTTCAGTTGAAAAGCTGTCTGGAAAGCAAGGCCAAATCAAGACCAGCTGATGCCCAATGTTCATCCCTGCTCCATAACAGTACCCTTATGACCCAACAATATCTAACTGGAAAAAGGCATTTAGATATAAGTACTAAGTGTAATATAATAGATCAAGAATTCAGTTTTCTTCCAGACCTTACCCAAGACCAGATGCCACATTTATATTAGATATGGAGTGGCTGTGTGGTAAGTAGCTTGCTTACCAACCACATGGTCCCGGGTTCAGTCCCACTGTGTGGCACCTTGGGCAAGTGTCTTCTACTATAGCCTCGGGCCGACCAAAGCCTTGTGAGTGGATTTGGTAGACGGAAACTGGAAGAAGCCTGTCGTATATGTATATATATAT
>NC_068988.1:55084922-55093607 GCF_001194135.2 Octopus bimaculoides
CCCCCCCAGCATTGCTTGACAACCGATGCTGGTGTGTTTATGTCCCCGTCACTTAGCGGTTCGGCAAAAGAGACCAATAGAATAAGTACTAGGCTTACAAAGAATAAGCTCTGAGGGTCAATTTGCTCGACTATAAAGGTGGTGCTCCAGCATGGCTGCAGTCAAATGACTGAAACAAGTAAAAGAGTAAAGAGTAAAAGAGTAAGAGTATAACAGCAGAATTGTTTTCAGTACTTATGGAAAGAGTTAAAATGAAATAACATTAATCATGGACTTAGTTTTTTTTTTTTTTCTCCTTACAGCATAAGTATTTTTAATTACATTTTTGATTATCATTAAATTAAATATGCTAACATTAATTACCCTGCATGTGTAAGTGAAAGCAGGGTATTGTAATCACTTGTCTTTGTTGGTTGGTTTGTCTGTGTATTTGCAAAATTACTGGAAAATAGCTGAATAGAGTTTCACCAAATTTCACCAAATGGCAGAAATACTCACTGGGTGAGTGGCTCAAAATGACGAAAATTTTGTTTGATTATCTTCAAACATACATAAATACAAATATAGATATGTGACTCTGTGTGTGTGTGTGTGTGTGTGTGTTTGTGTGTGTGTGTGTGTGTGTGTGTGTGTGTGTGTGTGTACAGTGATGGATTCAAGGGTTTCGCTTGTTTACAAGTTGATTTCTTAATTTCTCAAGAGTATAAATATTCATAATTTCTCAAGAGTACAATTACCTCTTTACTCTTTTACTCTTTTACTTGTTCCAGTCATTTGACTGCAGCCATGCTGGAGCACCACCTTTAGTCGAGTAAATCGACCCCAGGACTTATTCTTTTTAAGCCTAGTACTTATTCTATTGATCTGTTTTGACAAACCGCTATGTTACGGGGACGTAAGCACACCACTATCGGTTGTCAAGCGATGTTGGAGGGACAAACACAGACACACAAACATATATACACACATATATACATTCATATACATATATACGACGGGCTTCTTTCAGTTTCCGTCTACCAAATCCATGCACAAGGCTTTGGTCGGCCTGAGGCTATAGTAGAAGACACTTGCCCAAGGTGCCACACAGTGGGACTGAACCCAGAACCATGTGGCTGGTAAGCAAGCTACTTACCACACAGCCACTGCTGCGCCTATACATAAAAATAAAGAAAAATTAATTCAGTGCAATTAAAAAGTAAAGTCCCCTCCCTCAAAATTTTAGGCTTTGTGTCTTTAGTAGAAAGGATTATCATTTATTTATTTAACACTAAAATTTTATCTATTTAATGCTATATTACAAACTTAGAGTAACTGGAAAAATGAAAATCTCCAACACATTTCTTATTTCACTTTTTAAAAAAAAAAAAAAAAAAAAACACTCATGCAATTTACCATTTGTACTTTAGTACTATGGGGTATCTGGCAATGGGAAAAAAAAATAAAACAAAAGCAACTATGTCGTCTCCACTTCCTGCGATAATTTAAGCATGTATTTATAGCATTTAATAGTTAATCCAGGCCTGCTGGATGGAATGGAAAGATAGTGTCCCTCTCACAACACTTCAAATGTAGCTCAAATGTGTCTGATAAACAAATCTCCAATAACACAACAATGCTACTAATAGCAGAGATAATAATTTTATCATAAATAGCTTTGTTTTTGCTTTGAGAATGGAAGAGGTAGTACTCTATATTTCTCATTTTTTTTTTCATATTTACACTTCTTTTTTTATATAATATACCAGTGTTTCAATTTTCTACTTCAGCATTTATTGAAATCTGTTCTTTATCACTGGTTGTTTGATATTTTTTATTCTCAGTTTCAAACGGCATAGCTTTTAACTGAACAAGAGAAATTCATTTCTACTAATTATTGTTTAGCCGGCTCTAGTTCATTTATAATTAGAGTAGAATCTAGAATCTGAGGAAGCTAGTAACTGTCTGTATTAGACTGGATTGCGTTGCCCATGTTCACAGAAGGACGAAGGCCTCAGCATTTTCCTTCCACTAACCATGACCTGATGTGGAGGTTAACAATTTGAACTTGAAATCATACAGATTTGATGAGCTTACTCTGCTACACTGGCTCAACATGGCTTGGCAGAGGGATGCAGTTTTATACTTGTGGTTGTGTGGTAAGAAGTTTGCTTTCAAACCACATGTTTCTGAGTTCAGTAATGCCTAATGAGTGAATTTGGTGGACAGAAACTGTATAGAAGCCCATCAAATATATATATATATAGTTGAAAGGGGGTTAAGAATCCATAAGTAAAAGTGGAAACAGCATAGGTGTATGTTTGAAGATTTTTTTTTACTCTTTTTTTCCGTTTAATTGGATTGGATAAGTATTTTTATATTTGTTATATTAAGTGATTTATTTAGATTAAAATATTGACAATTTTAATGTGTATGTCCATCTTATCGAAGGTTAAAAATTCAAAGTCAAGAATTAGGAAATTCTAAAAAATTGGAAATTAAAACAGTTTGTTCTCATATTTTGTGTGTAGCTAAGAACATGTATAGCTATGTATTTGTCTGTGTCTAAATTACGCTCTTACAATTTACTCACGAAACGATTTGCAGAAGAATAAATTATTCTCTCAGAAGATAATGAACTATCAGATAAAAATGAATAAGGGAAGGGGAAAAAACTCTGTAATGATAGATTATCTTAATTGAATTATGTACCTTGACATCGAATGCGAAATATTTCCCTCATAATGTGCATTTTTTCATGTTAGTTTTGCACTTTATTCATTCTAGTTGTAAAGCCAAAAGCTAGAGCTTTTCGTATTGTATAGTAATAAGCAGTTGGAAACAGTATCTACTCTTGGGTAGAACAAGACAAAATCCTTGTAATATACTGAAGTTTATGTAGTTGATATACTCGCCCTGTCTTTGTAGATGATTATATTTTTTGCTTTGTATCTCGTTCTTTTCTTTTCTCCCCCACCTCTCTCTCTCTCTTTTATGTCTTAAAGTATGTAATCGCTACCGCACTTTATAGTATTATGACGATCTTTCGAACTTTGTACATATAATACTGTAGACAGAGTGAAATAAACTGCACCAGGTCGAAATGGGAAGTAAACAAGTAATGCTTGATTTATTTCATTTTAATGGTTTTATCTTTATTTTAGTTAAACTAAAAGTTTTCACTGCAAAAAAAACTACAAAATCATCACAATCACTCTCTTATACATATATAGCTATGTATTCTATGTAAAGGTACACATACACACACACACACAAGGGTAATCAGTGGGCCTGCCTTTTGTCTATCATGCTTGTTTCCCCTTTGTCTCACCTCTTCTTCTTCTTCTTCTTCTTCTTCTTCTTCTTCTTCTTCTTCTTCAGCATGATCATGATCATCATTATCATCATTATTAGGGCAGCAAGCTGGCAGAATCGTTAGCATACCAGGCAAAATGCTTTGTAACATTGAGCACTGAGGGTCAATATATTCGACTTACCCCCTCATAAAAAACTTCTGACTTTGTGCCTTTAGTAGAAAGGATTATTTTTAATCTTTTAACTTTGGCTTTGTTGGAACTCCTGGAATCTTGCATGAGTCATAGGTTTGCTAAACGTAGTGTATGGTACCATGCTGTTTGTTTCTTTCAACTGTCTAATATTTCTTGGTAATTCTAGTCATGTCATGGCGGTAAACATTTTGCGAGAGCTCTACTAGGTACCCTGTTCCCATTTTATTTATATTCCTCTAAATATCTTTTGATACTGTCCCCAAGACCCCAACAATAATTGGCACTGTCTTTTCTCTTTCATCTTGAACTTGTTTCAGTCACTAAATTGCCATGCTGGGGCACTGCCTTAAAGAATTTTAGTTGAATGACTTAACCCTAGGACATATTTTTTGTAAGCCTAGTACTTATTCTATCAGTCACTTTTGCCAAATCACAATTTTTGGAGTGGAGACACACCAATACCAGTTGTCAATTGGCAGTGAGGGACAAATACAGATACAAAGACGCATGTAGATATATATATATATATGTGTGTGTGTGTGTGTATGTATATATACAACAGGTTTCTTTCAGTTTCTGTCTACCAAATGCACCCACAAGACTTTGGTCAGCCCTGGCTACAGTAGAAGACCCTTGCCCAAAGTGCCATACTATGGGACTGAACCCAGAACCATGTGGTTGGGAAATAAACTTCTTACCACACACACCTTTTACATCTTCCACAGTTGTGTTATCTCATATTTAAGAGGATCGTACAGGTCTTCTTTCTAGCCTTCCTTCTTAACTATCTATGAAACACATGGACATGCAACACCAATTACAGAGCACACGTGGTTTATAATTTCTCTGTAACATTTACAAATGTTTGTAGTTTTATTCAGAGAATGTGCTTAATGGGGTCCGATATAGATATAAAATGTAGATAGAGTTAACAAATCTTTCTTAACAATTCTTCTTCTAATGTGTATAAGGTAGTAGTGTGATTTGAGTGTGTATTGCTGGGGCAGCCCTTGATTTTGCCATCCCTCCTCTCAAGGCTTCCAAACCTATACAGGTTTATACAGCAGACCCAAAAGTGTCACTTGCACAAAAGCATTGCTCAGGGCAGATTGTCTTATCAGTCAGGCAGTACTGGCATCAACCATGCTTGAATGGTGCTTTTTACACGCCACCAGCACGGGAGCCAGTTAGGTAGCAGTGGCAATGACCACACTCAAATGGTGCTTTTTACATGCCAGTGGCACAAGGCCAGTCAGCTGGCACTGGCATCGACCATGCTCGAATGGTGCTTTTTACATGCCACTCGCATGGGAGCCAGTCAGGTGGTACTGTCATCAGCTACGACAATGACTTCACTTGACTAAAATGAAAATGCTAACTAGAATGTTCCTTCTTTCAGTAAAACTTTAATCTTTAAAAAATATGAAAAACCAACAAACAAAAAAATAATGAAAGAGGCAGAAAATATCTGGAATTGGTGTTGAAAATGAAGTAGAAGGTCCTGTTTCCAATTCTAGTTCATAGAATCAAGCTAAGTCAGTTACTGACGTGAGGTGATGTATAACACCAGCTCCAACAACATCAGAAATGGTATTCACAGTTACACCCAATCGATTCCTGTGAAATAAAAAAGATAAAAATCAAGTGTGGGGATATAGTTATACACATGTGTAAGATTTGTTAATTAAGTACCAAGTTATTAATTGATAAGACAGAAAAATTAAACTAAACGTTGTTCATGTCTTTCCTTGAATGTGGTCTGTGATATTTGTCTGCATAACAGCTGCTCATTCTAAGTTGTGTGAGGATAATATTCCACTTTCAGTCATACTCAGGTTTCACAGAGGTTAATATGATAGCTGATCTCAAAACGCTGAGCCTTACAAAGGAAATGACAAAAGACCGAGTAATGTGATGCATTGCAATACTGAAGAAAACCCCACACATCACAACAGAATTGATATCCTAAAACCAAAGTGCCATGTAAAAAGCATTGGTACTGGTGCTGGTGCTACATAAAACGCACTGGAGCTGGTGCCATGTAAAAAAAAAAGCACTGGTGATGGTACCATATAAAAAGTGCTGGTGTCACATACAGAGCACCCAGGACATACTGTAAAGTGGTTGGCATCAAGAAGGAGATTCAGCTGTAAAAACTATGCCAGAACAAACTATGGAACCTGGTGCAGCCTCTGACCTTGCCAGTTCCTGTCAAGCCATCCAGCATGGGAAGCAGACATTAAATGTTGATGATAATAATGATGATGATTTGGGGTAAGACACTTTGTTTAAGATTAAGATGTCATGTATTATAAGACATTTTGAAGAAAAGTGTGTCACTTTCTACTTTTATGCAATTAAAGACCAATGGAATGGTCTAGTTTCACAGATGAAGAGCTCTAGATGACATCATTATTACTTTACTAGAAAATCGGCAGCTAATCTTTTTTTTTTTTTGCCTCTGATGTTATTTTATGTCCCTAATGTAGATACTTAATTGTAAGAGTCCAGACCACCTGAGTGAATACAAATACTTCAGTGTGGAATGACTCACCACTTCAAACAGCTGCAGCACTGTAAAAAGTGACAAGCAGTTTCCATTTTTCTTTAATTGACAATGCTTCATTTGAATTCTTCTGTGAGTTCAGATGGCTCTTCTTTTAATTCTGCTAGTACCACTTCAAACTAGACTGGAAAAAATGGCCTAGGGACAGATATTAGTGGGAAATTTGACTGGCGACTGATGGTTGTTTTTGAAGTAAGAGAAGGAGAGAAAGCAAGTTTACTACGAAATAGAAGGAAGGATAAAGTTTCCATTTCAGGGGAGAGAACCACACAGGGTTTTTTTTTTTTCTCTATTGTTATTTTTATTGGTGGTAGTGGTGGTAGTGGTGGTAACGACGATGATGATAATTTTGTGGGGTCATTACATTTCTTAGGGACATTAATGTTACACGACTGAAGTAAATTAGCTTCACCTGGAATTTGAAACTTATCTAAGAATTTGATATGCCTGGAATCTATGTCTTAGTTAATGATGCTCTGTTAGAAATAATAGAATATTTCACTCCAGTAACCTACTCACAAGATCCAGTCAGCTGCCATAATTAGGGAGACATTTTCATTAGGGATACCAGCAACTGTGAGGACAGCAAGGATACCCAGATTGCCATTTTGGGGTAGGTTTCTTGTACCAATTGATACAAGGGCCGATGTGATACTGAAACACAAACAGAAGAATAAAATAACTGCAGTTTAATATTTCATATATACTTATTTGCATATTATTAACAGTCAACAAAGTGTTAAAGCAACAAAACAGTAAACAAGAACAATATAAAATATTTGAAAGATCAGGGATTTAATATTTCATGGCGTTTTAATTATACACAGACATGCAGGAAGTAAATAGACACTTTTAATTTTCAAAATTTCTGATCTAAGTGTCTTAATATGTTTTCAGCGGTGTAGAATTTACAATGTAATTATTTTTTTTCATTCCAGGTGCCATTATATTAAACATTTGTGAAGAATAACCATGCCACGCATAAAAAATTCAGCAGAACTTGTCAGATTTTCAAAGAGGTATTGTTGGGCAATCTAAGGCTGGTCTAAGCCAGCAAAAAAATTGCCAGAAATCATCAAATTCCTCTTGCTACTGTTAATAGAATTATAGTGCAATTCAAAAGCCAGGGAAAAGAATGTGTGTGTGTGTGTGTGTGTGTGTGTGTGTGTGTGTGTGTGTGTGTGTGTGTGTGTGTACATAGGAACATGAATGGGTGTGTGGTTAAAAAGTTTGCTTCACAACCACAGGGATTTTCAGTTCAGTCCCACTGTGTGGCATACTGGGAAAATGTCCTTTATTATAGTCCTGGGCCAGTCAATACCTTGTCAGTGGAGATTTAGTGAATAAAAACTGAAAGAAGCCTCTCATATATATATGTATGAGATGCTATAAAAAATTTCCTGGACAAGTTCTGTAGCTCTCCAACAGATGACAGCACATGGTTGTGTGTACAGTGAGAGCTAGTAGTGACCTTCATGAGGCAGTGTGCTGAGTGATATCATTGTGTTTACTTCTTCACAAGTTGTGAAATTTGTGATTTTATGATCATGTGTATGCTGTAGTCTGTGATTTTTGTCATGGACAGGAAGTTAGAACAAAGAGCCAATGTGAAATTTTACGTTAAACCTGGGAAGTCTGCTACAGAGACATTGAGCATGCTTCGGTAAGCTTATGGCAATGAGGCAATGAGTCGTATGCATTGTTTTGAGTGGCAAGAATGCTGGGTCTGGTGTATTCCTGTGCAAGGTGACTGTTTCAAAAGAGGTGGCATTAAAACTTAGGTAAATAAGTGATTTTTTATTAAACATAACTAGTCCGGGAATTTTTCTATACCTCCTCATGTGTGCATACATTTGGTCGAGTGTGTGTGTGTGTGTGTACAGACATCAGAAAGAGAAAGATAAGGAGGGAGGGTGGGAGGAAGAGAAAGAGGAGGGAAAAGGTGATAAGTACAAGATGACATTGCATTTGATCAGTCAAGTGTTTAAGATAATAAACAACCTCACCTGATAATTATCAACCTTCCAATTGTCAAGGGAACTCCTTCGTATTGTGCAATAAATATACAGGCTACTGACTTGTACAAGGCCCCAGCATTAGTATTAATAATGGCCCCGAGGGGCAATGTGAGGCGAGTTACTTGATGATGGAGTCTTGCCTTGCATTCAACACATTGTAACATCACAGGTAAGTTTGTAATACTGCAAGAAAATGGCACAAGATGAAAAATAAAACTGGATGAAGTATAACGACAGGAAGAAGGATCAACAGGGTTTTCATCATCATCATCATCATCATCATCATCATCATCATCATCATCATCATCGTTCAATGTCTGCTTTCCATGCTAGCATGGGTTGGACGATTTGACTGAGGACTGACGAACCAGGTGGCTGCACCAGGCTCCAATCTGATCTGGCAGAGTTTCTACAGCTGGATGCCCTTCCTAACGCCAACCACTCCAAGAGTGTAGTGGGTGCTTTTACATGCCACTGGCACAAGGGCTAGACTGGTGGTACTGGCAACAGCCACGCTCAAATGGTGTTCTTTTCTCTTTTTTTTTGAAAATTTTATTACTGAACACGTTGTTGAAAATCTAAAACAAATTATTTTCAGAGCATGAGCAAAAAC
>NC_068988.1:55093958-55098986 GCF_001194135.2 Octopus bimaculoides
TATATATATTTATTTATTTATTCTTCCCATAGGGGAAAGGCTTGAACAGAGAATATTTTTCTTCCTAAATATCTTTTAACTTTTACTTATTTCAGGTGGGAATTAGTGGTGGTCATACCTGCATGATGTAGCAAATGCTGTACATATACACAATGAGTTCTTGTAGAGAAATTTTACTGGGTTTTTCCGTGTCATCAGGAAATATACCAAGGGTAATAACACCAGCGCATAGCCTAAATGAGCAACCAAGGCTGTTCCTATGTACAGTGCCACCTGATGGAAAGCTGTGGAAGGTTCTTCCAATCCAATCATTGTACTAGTGAGCAAGAAAAATATTCCAATTGGAGAGAACCTAGGAAATCAGGTGAGAGAGAAAAAAAAAATTTTTTTATTTAATTTATAACGGCAGAAGCAATATTAATACCAAAAGGCAATCATGATATCCAACTTAGTGTGGAAGTTATGTTAGAACAAGGAATATGGCATTATTTATCATAAGGACTCATGGTGTTTAAAAGCACTTGCAATTGTATTGTTGACAGATGAGAATTGTCTGTTACAGCCACTGGAACTGCCAGATCATATGATTTCACCCTGCTATGGCTTCCTCAGTGACAGATGCCAAGCAGTGGCATATCAGCCAAATCTCCCGTCAACAATATGTAGATTATCAGTGTCTATTCAGGCACTGGTATTGCAAACAACCAATGGGCTTATTAAAAGATACTCTGCATATTGTTGATGGGAGATTCAGCTGTTATGCTACTGCTGAACATCTGTCACTGAGGAACTTATAGCAGGGTGAAATTAAGTGATCTGGCAGTTCCAACAGCCATAGCAGACAGTTCTTGTCTGTCAACAATATAATTACAAGTGCTTTTATGCACCATGAGTTCTTATGAGAGATCATCTCAAAGTAAATAATGCAGTATTTTGTATCCTAGCATAACCTTCATATTGAGTTAATTTTCATAAATTAAAACACAAGATTTGTGTAAAATTCAAGCTGTCTGTGTTATCGTTGTTTAGTAGCAGGTCAGTACTGACAAAGCAAACCTACATTGAAAAATAGTCAACAAAGCCATTATGTCTAGTGAGAGGGTATGTATTTAGGACTATGTTATGTAATGTCTTTACTTTATTCAAGACACTACAATGTAATTTGAGGGACATTTTGCTCCAGTCTCACTGTACACCACCCTAGGCAAGTGTCTTCTACTGTAGACATGGACCAGCCAAAGCCTTGTGAGTGGATTTGTGGGACAGAAACTGAAAGAAGCCCATTGTGAGTACATGTGTATGTGTATTGTTGTTGTTGTTGAAATCAAGTTTGCTTTTTCCCCTTTTGGGGTTGATAAAAGAATTACCAATCCAGTGAGGTGGTTTAGTGAATTTGTTAAAATATTGGCCAAGATGTCTTGCAGTGTTTATCCTGTTTCTTAGTGTTCTGATAGTGTAGCCTGCAATGACACTGATATCAAGCTGTATTGGCCCTGAAGTGATATCCTAACCCTTAGACAACATCAGTCATGAAGAGAGTGGAGACTTTCATGTATAGGAAATTAGACAGGAAAATACCTTTCCAAAACTTTTATATCCAGATGTAGATAAATAGTCAACAATAGGCGCAGGAGTGACTGTGTAGTAAGTAGCTTGCTTACCAACCACATGGTTCTGGGTTCAGTCCCACTGCGTGGCACCTTAGGCCAGTGTCTTCTACTATAGCCTCGGGCCGACCAAAGCCTTATGAGTGGATTTGGTAGACAGTGGTGGTAGTGAAGGAGGAGGAGTGGTTTTGTTCGGTATTGCCATCATCATCGTCTTCAACATTGTGGTAAAGAAGAAAACGAAGAAGAAGAACAACAAGAAGAAGAAGAAGAACAAGAACAAGAACAAGAAGAAGAAGAGAAAGAAGAAGAAAAAGAAGATGTGTAACACGTAGGGGCTAGGCTCTCACAGTGGCTCAATAGACATGGAAAACATTATGTAATGAAAATTGTGTTGTAAAAAACCTGTAATGAAAAGGTGATACCATATAAAAGAAGATACACCTTACCATGTAATAAAAGATATTAATTTCAAAGTGCTTTGGTAAAAAGCAGTGAAAATATCAACAAGTAATCGACCTTGTTCTCCCACACGCTTAATGGCTATACTCATCATTAATGAATACACCACAAGACCCAGCAAATTGGTGCCATCAGTTAGGGTGAGAAAGGGTTCAAACCTGGAGGGATGATCTGCAAATGGAAAAGAACGGGTTGAGTAGTTATCTTTATTTTTGACTTCTTGTTTCGGTCATTGGACTGGAACCATACTCAATAAGTTCAATTCCAAACACTGAGGAAAAGGTTAGAAATGTATGCATGTGTATTAAGTGAATAAGGGGACAGACAGAGAGAGAGAGAGAGAGAGAGAGTATATGTGTTGTAGATTGTTAGTGTCTATACAGGAAAAAAGAAAGAAAAATAATAGATATGTGTGTGAGTGTGTCTGTGCACATGAGTGTAATGTCAAATATACAGATAGAAATACAAAGAAAAGTGAAGAAAAAAGAGAAGTATAGTTAAGTGGGGAAAGAGGTAGAGAGAGAAGAGGGGAGAGAGAGAGAGAGGGAGAGAGAGAGAAGAGGAGATTGTTCATGAAAGAAGTAAACGTGCAATAAATGTAGATACAGATAGTACAAATAGACGAAGTTCTATTTATATCCCTTCGAAGTGTATATTTATTAATCATCATCATCATCATCATCATCATCGTTTAACGTCCGCTTTCCATGCTAGCATGGGTTGGACGATTTGACTGAGGACTCGTGAAACCGGATGGCAACACAAGGCTCCAATCTGATTTGGCAGAGTTTCTACGGCTGGATGCCCTTCCTAAACGCCAACCACTCAGAGAGTGTAGTGGGTGCTTTTATGTGTCACCCGCACGAAGGTCAGTCAGGCGGTACTGGCAACAATAGTATAAATGAAATGATAGACTCTAAAATAGATGAAATTTCTGTTAAATGTAATGAAATGATGGTTGAGTCAGCAGAAGGTCCTACGTGAACTAAATTTCTTGGTAAAAGTTGATAAGCAGTTCGTCCATTTCCTACCCCTCTTTCTAATGCAGTCGAAGAATTAGAAAATGAGTAAAAGTCAGAATCTTATATTATTTATTCTACCTTGTAAACCATCCATAATTGAGGTTGTTGTCTGATAAATTTTCTCTGCTACTGGTATGTCTTGCAGTCCAGTGTCAGTTACATTTGGTACATCCATGGTTGAGTTGGTAACGAGGGTGCTGTATGACTGACTCCAAGACTCTGGTAACTCTGTACTGACTCCAGTAGTTCCAAAAGGAGCTCTAGTGTGGTTGTTGATGTTGGTTACTTCCACTTGTTCTGTCTTGAACTGTTGATAGAAAATAGAATAAACTCACAACGCAATTGAAGCCATAACAGAAATAGATTCTGTAAAATAAAATGAATTTTTGTTTTATGTAGAATAATGATTTCTTACCTCCCCTCCGAAATTGCTGGCGTTGTGCTAAAATTTGAAACCGATATAATGTATGGTTATGGATTAGAAGAACTGTTACATTTGACAAAAAGTTTTGTGGTATTTGTTCCAGTTTGTTAAGTTCTGAGTTCAAATCCATCTGAAATCGACTTTGCTTTTTATCCTCCTGGGGTTGATAAAATAAAGTATTATTTGAATACCAGGGTTGATATAATTGACTGTTCTTTGTCATCATCAACCTCTGGACATTACTGTTTCATGGGGTCAGTTACCTGGTTTTCAAGCAGTATAAATAACCAAGATCACTAAGATTCACACCCAGAACAGAATGCTTATCCGTTGCAGGGTCAATTATTTACAGCTGAATGGACTGGAACAACATGAAGTAAAGTGTCTTGCTGAAGAACATAACAGTCCAGGAAACAAATCTGTAATCTTGCAATTTTGACACTCTATCCATTAGGCACTAGTGTAGCTTGGAGTGGTGGGGGCAGTACTTTTAAAGGGGCATCACTTTGGGGTCTACTGTAGGCAATATGTATTTTTTGTGAAGTCCAGGGGTGGTAAATGGAAGGGCCACACCAGGCAGCACACATTCTAGCTATGCTAGGGCTATTAGGCCACTTGCCTTCACTAACTGTTACTTTACCCAAATTTCTGGTTTTGTACCTATGTAAAATTAAAAAGGCATGTCTACGCAAGTGTGCCCTCTGCCCTCAATTTTCTTTGTTCATAACTTCCAGAAAAATAGATATTTTTCAGTGAAATTTTCTACAAATATGCTTCAAATTGTGTACATTCCGATTATATCAGGATTTGTGGTAAAAAAATTTTTTTCCATAGGTGGGAGTGAGGAGTTTCAGAAAATTCACAAGCATCGGCTTTGTTTCCTCATAACTTTCAAAAAGATGAGCATTTTTTAATGAAATATTCTACAAATCCCTTTCAGAGTGTGTAGATTATGATTATATCGAAATTTAATATGAAAATTCCGATATAAACATAATCTACATTGCCTGAGGCGTATTTATAGAAAATTAAAAAATATTTAACATGGCTGTTACTACCGTTTTTAACTCCAGGAGAACGCCTCCTCCAGTTGGTCAGTGATGCAATCTGCATCCGATACATCTTGCAGAGCAGGTTCTGTTGTCATTAGAAGATGGTAGGGGTTCGCTCCCCTGCTTGCAATATATATCAGGTGCAGATTGCATTGATAACTAGCTAGAGGAGGCGTCTTCCTGGGACTAAAAACAGGAGTAACGTCGGTTCCTATGGAATAGCCATGTTAAACTGACACTAAACTTTACTTCTCAGTAGTGAGAAATCAACACTGAACTTAGTTGTAATATCTCTCCCTCCCTCCCTCCCTCTCTCTCTCTCTGTCTTTCTTTCACTCTCTCTTTCTTGCTCTTTCACTTTCACTTTCTCTTCTACTTCAGCTCTCAAACTGTCTCTCACTTTTGTACTCTCCAGCTGTCTGTCTATCTATCTCTCATTCTTTCTCTTTCTCTCTCTCTCT
>NC_068988.1:55099562-55114276 GCF_001194135.2 Octopus bimaculoides
GGTGCATAATTTATCGACCCCGAAAGGATGAAAGGCAAAGTCGACTTCAGCGGAATTTGAACTCAGAACGTAGCGGCAGACGAAATACCGCTAAGCATTTCGCCCGGCATGCTAACATTTCTGCCAGCTCGCCACCTTCCACAGATCCCAGGATATTGAAAGGTCTGTCAGCTTAACGTGTTCACGGACACCTAGTACTACCTTTGCAGACCACCAGGGGCCCGCGGACCTCAGGTTGGGAACCACTGCATTAGATAATGCAGTCTGATAGACCAGGATAGTTAGAGCTTCATCACAAGTCTGTTCTGAGTTAAACTGGGGTTTAACAACCATAACAGCAGTAGCAGCAGCAACACTAACAACAACAACAATAGCATAAAAAACAACAACCAATTTTATATGTGATTTTACTTACTCTCTTAAAACAGGCCACCATTAAATTATCTGGAAATATATTCCTGAAAAAGAATAAACGCCAATGTCAGAAAAATACAAATTTATTTTAAGCAATATATGAGCCATCTGAATTACCTGAAGACAGATAAAAACTCTTTTACATTCACCTTTTTTCTGTTCCTTTGTGCCAATGACCAGGTTGCAGTGAGATGACGAATAACCTTTCGACACCTCAACACACTTATCCAACGGGTTTCCACACAGTTTCCCTTGATCGAATTCACTCACAATGCATTAGTCAAACTGAGGCCAGAGTAGAAGACACTTGTTCAAGGTGCCGTGCTGTGAGACTGAACCCGAAACTATATGGTTACAAAGCGAGCTTCTTAACCACACACCTATGCCTTAACAAACTCACAATTAACCACACACCTATGCCTTAACAACTCACGATTTTATAGTTGGACTAGACTACACATGACCCATTGGGTCACCATGAAAGTCTGAGTTTCCCAGCAACGGGGTTTTGTTTCGTGTTTTTTTTCTTTTCCAGATTATTTCGTATGCTTTCAATGGATGTGACATTGAAATCACGCGTAAACGGCTCCTTTCCCCCAAAAAGGAAAGATTTGGCTGCTATTTCTGGCACTCTCTGCTACCTCGTAACAGATATTTCGGGTCCTTTATCGCAAATAGCTGTTACAACGTAGCATGGAGTGCTAGAAATAGCAGCCAGATCTTTGGAGGTGAGATACGTTGAATGCACTCGAAAAAAACAATGGAAAAAAAATTATTTGACACCGAGATTACGAACGGGTTTTTACGAAATATTTACAGTATTCTTAAAGTTATTTTCACTTTAAAATATCTTTAAACTATGCCAAAAAATCTTTTTGTAATGGTATTCACTTGAAAATAATTTTAAAAAATAAAAATATTGTCTTAAAGAAAGCTAAAATATAAATAGTTACTGTACAAACAACTCACACTTTTGAAATCACATTCACTTAAAAATATCACTAAATGGTTAAAATATTGTGTTTAACAAAAGCGAAAATAGAAACATTTACTGTAAAAAACAAATCATATTTTTTCATTGTCAAGTCACTGTGTCTAATCGAAAGGTAAGAGTTTCTTTCCTTTCAGAGTTAAGTTATTTTCGGAATAATTTTCCATTATGCACCGTTTTGGGTATTTATATCCCCAAAACCCCTAATATCTCCACAACCACATCCGATTTACGCGAAACTTGTTTAATTCCGCTTGTATTTACATTTCAGGGGAAACTTAATTCATAGTATTTTCCTATTTTGTGCCAGTTTGGCTGGGTAATATTGCAAGCAAACACGCAAGATTTAAGCTAACTTTCAATGTATAGAACCCTAGATAGAACCCTATGGAATTCTATAATTCTATATCAGAAAATATTTCTATCTTGCTTTAAGACTAACTTTCATCAAATAAATACACACGCGCGCGCGCGCGCGCGCACACACACACACACACACACACACACACACACACACACACACACACACACACACACACACACACACACACACACACACACACACACACACACACACACACACACACTTTCTGTCAACGTACTTTTACATTTTATCAAAATAAATCAACAAAGTGAAATAAATTAGCTTGTCGTCAGAAAGGAAGAGACGTTTCGAGTTGGATGTTTTCATCAACGATATCATTTAATCAATATCAATTGGCCTAAATGTTTTGACAGATGTCTTTATAAATGACGGGAAAAGCATTACAGAGTAAAGATAGAAGACTAAAGTGTATTGCTAAACAACCTTACTGTCATAAAAAGGATTTCTTACATTGTAACAATTCTGGAATTTGTAAGGTAATCATATAAGTCTAATGATTAGCATCGTATCGAACTATGTAGTGGGCCAGTAGACTCTCAAGACAGAAGAAAAGAATTTTTAACCAGAAGTTTCAGTTATACTGTGTTCTTCAGAATATGAATCAGTATGTGTTCCACAGAACAAGCATCAGTAGTTTCAGAATGCTATGGCAAAAGTAACGAAATATGGAAAATCAGACATCTTCTCAAGTAAACTAGAACCTCGAAAATTTCAATAACTCGCAGAATAAAATAGTGGAAAGGATGAAACTCCACGAGATAGTCCAGTGTCGAGTTTCATCTTTTTCACGTCACACCAATCTCTGTAGTTGTATGTTTCATACATAATGACGTCGTTACTAAAACATAAAATTAATGAGTGTAGAATACAATTACATACATTATAACTAATTAAATATTTCGCGTAATATAAGAGGAGTTAAAAATTGTTTGGTAAGTGTCACAACGCCTATTTTTTTGTCCTCGTTTTTCCTAACTTTAGACCCTGGCTATGCTAGCGATTAGAGCACAAAATGGACGCCATTTTACAGACAATTGCAAAATAATACCGTACAATGCCTTCTTGCTGAAAAAAATCTATTCGCACATAAATCTGGAAATACGTTCATCAGTACAAAGCATATAAAAGACGATTTTTCAAAGATCATGACTACATTTCTATGGAAACAATAAATGATATCCTTATTAGTGAACAGCAAACTCAGCTACATGAACTGGCAATTGTCTACAAATGGCGTCCATTTTGTATTCTAATGTACAAAATGTGCTCGCTTCCACTAACTTTAGAACCTGGCATAGCCACGTTCTTAAGTTAGAGGGATTGAGCACATTAAAAAAAAGGCGCCGTGACACGTGCAAAACAATGTTTCACTCATTACTCTTATACTACGCGAAATATTTCATTAGTTATGATGTATGTAACTGTATTCTAAAGTCTTGTCACCCACTACGGAAAAGTAATAAGAACAATTAAGGAACAACATCTTCCAAACTATCGAAAAGGATATTTTCAAAGAGAACAATCTCAAGAAGCAGAAGCTT
Source organism: Octopus bimaculoides (assembly GCF_001194135.2). Lineage (NCBI taxonomy): Eukaryota > Metazoa > Mollusca > Cephalopoda > Octopoda > Octopodidae > Octopus > Octopus bimaculoides. The sequence goes on from NC_068988.1 coordinate 55,102,894, forward strand.
AGCATTACTGAGACACACATGTCACTGTATAGTTTAAACTCAACGATGGAAATGAGAGTTCACGTAAGCATGTTTATACTGGAAATTCTTACCATTATGTTCTGTGGACGTGAAAAAAATATTGACAGATATACAAAGAAATTATTATTAGTCGTGTGTATTCGGTAACTCTGAAAAATGTTGAAAAAACTTCATTGCCTTTTACTGCCTCATGTTCCTGAAACAAGAAGCTATGAAAAATTAAGAACAATTCTGGGAGAAATGCATCAATTTAAAAATGCTTGAATAGGGCTAGGATTTTTAGAAAACGATATTGAATTTGAAAATATTTGTAGAGGAAGCTGTAATAGTTAGATTTCTGTCACAACTTTGAGTAAGGTTTTCTTCAATAGATCAACTAATCAATTTATTAATTAGTGGTAAAATGCGTGTGACGATATATTTATGTGATAGTTATACTAATATAAGAGTAAAATGTTATTAATTTTAAATGTTAAATGAAAATAAAACAATGCCGTTGTCCTTCTATTCATCTATCCACCTACAGGTGATAAATTACTTTAACGAAATTATCTGTGGTTGTACAAATATAAACCAGAGTCATTATTGTCATAGTCAACACGCGTGGAATTTCCGTGGGTCCAACTAGTATATGTAAACAATATGCTAAACACCTCCTTTAGAAACAACACCAAATACGAGTTGATGAATTATCTCTCAGGTCAACAAACTTCATTGCCTTTTACTGCCTCATGTTCCTGAAACAAGAAGCTATGAAAAATTAAGAACAATTCTGGGAGAAATGCATCAATTTAAAAATGCTTGAATAGGGCTAGGATTTTTAGAAAACGATATTGAATTTGAAAATATCGACATATTCAAAAGTTGTCATTTCTTGAACAGAGTATTGCAGGGGTTCATTATCTCACCTTGTCTTTTTAACCTGTACTTATATGACATTCCTATAACCTCAGAAAACACACACAATTACATGCTCAAATGACATCTTAGTTGTCCTCGGCTATTGTGACATAGTTATAGAAGGACCAAACAAATAAACAAACAAACAGGCTGAAAGTAAAGTCTTTTATTCGGTACACACAACTGAAGCTGCATTAAATTAAAATAGCTATCCGAATATTATATCTAATGCATGGACACTATCGATTGGCCAATTACTGCCGTATTCGTACTCTTGTGTACGTGCTCCCTCAGATACTTATTGCGTTTTTAACACAGCACGCTCATAAAAGATGTTATAAGAGATGTAACGTGTATACATTAAGAATGATACATAGATGACTTTTTAAATATCTATTAAATCTATCATCTTATTTCTTACGATGAAGGCGCATGACTCAGTGGTCGGACTCACAATCATGTGGTAGTGAGTTCGATTCACGGACCGGGCTGTGTGTTGTGTTCTTGAGCGAAATATTTTATTTATATGTTGCTCCAGTTCACTCAGCTGTAGAAATGAGTTGCGACATTACTGGTGCCAAGCTGTATCGGCCTTTGCCTTTCCTTTGGTTAACATCGGTGGCGTAGAGAGGGGAGGCCGGTATGCATGGGCGACTGCTGGTCTTCCGTGAACAACCTTGCCCGGACTTGTGCCTCGGAGGGTAACTTTCTAGGTGTAGTCCCATGGTCATTTATGACTGAAGGAGGTCTTTACTCTCTTTACCCATTTCTTACAGGCGAAACAAAAGAATATTCACTGCAACCAATCATCACACACATAACATAAACCTCCCGCACACGCTGAAAAAAATAAAGACGATAGAAATTACGCAGAATACAAATATCACAGACCATGTACATTGCTCTCTTTAAGCTGTGCGCTTGTGCGCACGCACAAGCTTTACAACTAGCGCACAAAGGTGAAAAATGTGCGCAAACATAGTTTTCAAAATGAAATCGAATTTTGTTTTTATTAAATTGAAGATGGTTATTCACATTGAGTACAGACATTCTTTGTAAAGAAAGACAGAATTTGAGCACAAGAAAACTTTTGTGCACACCCTCAGCAAAAAAAAAAAAAATTATACGGAACATTGGTTACGCTATATACTAACCATCATAGCCACCTCAACTAAAAATTCCATACAACTACTGCAGACTATACATCACCACAGCCTATTAGTATATCCCTTCAATGTTTGTATAAGTTAATCTGACGATAGTGAAGGTGCGTGGCCAAGTGGTTTTGGAATGTTACATTCACGATCGTTGCAAGATAGTGGTTTCGACTCCCGGACTGCTCGGTGCGTTGTGTTTTTGAACAAAACACTTCATTTCACGTTGCTCCATTCAGCTGTAAATGAGTAAACCCTGCGACGGACTGGTGTTCCGTTCCTGGGGAACGTTGTTATTTCGGTCACTTACAAGCTATTGAAACCGGGTAACCGATCCTATGAACCCTAGGACTCATGACAGCAATGTCTAAGGGTCGATGATGATGATGATGATGATGATAATAATAATAATGATGATGATATTGATGATGACGATGACGACGACGACGACGACGACGACGATGATCTCATTCATGGGACATGTAATTCTCGTAGTTTCCTCAGTACTTATTCTGATGAAAGGTGGTTGGAGACTCTGGCTGTTAAGCCGGAAGCATCAGAGGTCCGTGTGTGATGCTGAAGAAGAACGCTTTCAAACCGAGCACAGGAGTCTGCATGAAGAGAGGAGGAGAAGTCGTCATAAACCCCACCCCCTGTGGCTGTTGTTCGGGACCATTTTCAGTCCCCTCATTGCCACAGGATCTTCCCACTTCGTATCGGTCTTGTCAGCCACGTCCGCTCCCACGAGAAACAATGTGCTGGAGATGGAGGAGGATGAATGTCTTAGATCAACACTGTCACCACCTTTGGATGCAAACAGCAATTCTGATGCCGTAACTGAGAAGTTATTCTGGACATGATTACACCGTTGCTTTTATTCAGACAGTATATCAATGGAGTGGAGGCGCAATGGCCCAGTGGTTAGGGCAGCGGACTCGCGGTCATAGGATCGCGGTTTCGATTCCCAGACCGAGCGTTGTGAGTGTTTATTGAGCGAAAAAACCTAAAGCCCCACGAGGCTCCGGCAGGGGATAGTGACGAACCCTGCTGTACTCTTTCACCACAACTTTCTCTCACTCTTACTTCCTGTTTCTGTTGTGCCTGTAATTCAAAGGGTCAGCCTTGTCACAGTGTGTCACGCTGAATATCCCCGAGAACTACGTTAAGGGTACACGTGTCTGTGGAGTGCTCAGCCACTTGCACGCTAATTTCACGACAGGCTGTTCCGTTGATCGGATCAACTGGAACCCTTGACGTCGTAAGCGACGGAGTGCCAACAACAACAACAACAATATCAATGGAAGAACATCGCTTTTCAAAACAGTAGGGTATGATTTGTAGGAGATTTGGCTGCTGGATATAGCAGCCAAACATCTCCCACAACATAAGGGGTCTTTCGTTGGAGGGTACTTTACAGATGTTACAGAATTTTAAAAAATTTCAAAATCTCAGATTGATACTTCACCATGGGTCCTGCACTCAGCTAAATGACTTGGGCTGTTGAAAATTATGTCATTACGTAGTGCTAGAAATGGGATGGGAACCCGTAGGCCCTTTGAACAATAGACCAGCTCATTAACGATCAAGCCAGCTGCAACTGTTTGAGTTAAATAGACCAGTTTAAACGACACATTTTTTTATTATTTGACTCAACTGACGTAAAATAAACATCTTATCTACATTCCAGCTTGATATAACACTTTACTTCGAGTGGCGGGGGTCTCGGTGGAGGGGTTTGGCGGGGTGGTGATGCCGATTGACGCGTTCTGACGCGAAGTCCACCATTCCTTACATTCACACACACACACACACACACACACACACACACACACACCTCTCGATACCGCAACTCTTCAGTACAATCGGCGGTTGAGTCAACTAAGAAAAAAAAACTGCATGGTTAACCTCAGCTGTGAAATGTTGGGGGTGGAGTGACATGTCGAGATACATTAGAGATGGTGGTGGGTTCAGTGGAAAGAACAGGGGTTGGTTTTGGGTGAGTTGGTGTGGTGGGGACTTGCGTGCGGTGTGAGAAGAGAAGGAGGTTTACCGGTCACGGGGCGGGAAAAGTTAAACATTTTATTTAATCGGAACATTGAGTGTATGGTCGAAGCGGGTTGTGTAGTCGTTGCATGGTGAATGTGTGGGGGTTTTGCGGACCCTTATTAAAACTAATAAACCAAAATTCCATTGTGGCCCCATTTCCAACTGCAGATTAAGTATTTTAGTAATTAGGGGCTAAATATATATGATTTATGTATGGGTGACATGTATATTACATGTACATAATCTACTTACAAGCGACAACAGAATAAAAGAATAGGAACAGTTTACTTGTTTACGTCATTGAACTGTGGCCATGCTGCAGCACTGACTTAAAGGGTTTAATCTATTAAATCGACCCCGGTACTTATTTTGTTCAAGTCTGCTACTGATTATATCGGTTTATTATGCCGAAGTGCTAAGTTATGGGGACATGAACAAACTAACACCGGTTGTGAAGCGGTCGGGGAGGTAACAAACACAAATACACTTACATAAATATCATATGAGTGTGTGTGAAACGGGCTTCCACATAGTTTCCGTTTACTAAATTTACTCACAAGGCTTTGGTCAGCCAGGGGCTATGGTAGAAGTACCGGGCAATTGGACTGAACCCAAAACCATGTGCTTGCAAAATAAGCTTCTTAACTACGCAACTATGCTTGTGCCTAAAAAATAAATGGTTTTTCGTTACTAAAGAATCCTCACTGCCGCTAGATGGTAAAGTAGACCCCCTTTAGGTCCGTGGCAAGTTGCCCAAATCCTTCCTGTTTGTATGATGGTTTCGACGTAAGGTGAGGTGAGGACGGATTAGTAAGAAAGACAGAGAGAGGGGGGTAAATTCTTGGAGGATGATGGTAGTATTTTAGTACAGAGAATACACTGCTACGTTCGAAATTATTTCTATGACGCAGCAAAATAAACGAGAATTAGTTGAGACGTTGTTTTCTTTTGTGTAGGTGATGGTGGTGGTGGGATGAGTCGTAATGGTTGCCGTGCTTTGATATACGTAGTCACGATGTTTATTCTTAGTAGAGTTTGCTAATGTGGTGAGCAGACAGAATCGTCAGCTAGCTGGACAAAATGCTTAGCGGAATTTCGTCCGTCTTTACGTTTTGAGTTAAAATTCAGCCGCAGTCGACTTTGGCTTTCATCCAATCGGGGTCGATAGATTAAGAACCAGTTCAACACTGGGGTCGATGTAATCGACTTATTCCCGCACCCGAAATTGCTGGACTTGTGCTAATATTTGAAACCCTTATTACTGAGATTTGTTAAGGTAGAATCCTTAGCACACCAGACAAAATGCTTAGCAGTATTTCGTCAGTCTTCGTGTTCTAAGTTCAAATTCCACTGAAGTCGACTTCGCCTTGCATCCTTTCGGAGTCAATAAAATAAGTATCAGTTAAACACTGAAATCGATGTAGTCGACTTACATTCTCTCCAAATATTTCAGGCCTTGTGCATATAATAGAAAGAATTATGACGGGGGTTTCGTAAAGCCGCTAGCTGGCAGAATCGATAGCGCGTCGGACAAAAATTCTTAACAGTATTTCTTTTGGCGTTGTAAGTTCAAATTCCACTAGGATCAGCTATTCTTTTTACCTTTCCAAGTCCATAAAATAAGCACTAGTTGAACACTCTCTAAACAAATTCTTGCCCTTGTACCAAAATTGGAGATCACGAATGCTGGATTTTAAGAGTGTTGGCGGTGATCGTAGTGCAATTGTTCATGTTTGTGAGTTGTCTCAATCGAGAGGACTAATGGCAAGTAGATTAATCATCTTGGTATGATTCACAAATCAATAGTGCAATACTTTCACTTGATTGAGACTCCATTGCTTACTCCACGTTGTTATCGTATTGGGTGACGTGCTACAGTCCCGGCATGTTGCTGTACTGTTCTTATACTGCCCAATCTGTTAGATCATGGTTTCGAATTGTGGACGGGTGATGCATTGTGTTCTTGAGCAAAACACTTCATTTCACGTTGCTCTGGTCCACTCAACTATAAATGAGTTCCAGAAAACCTGAAAAGTTAACCCTGTGATGGACCAGCGTCCAGTTCAGGGGATGGATGTTGCAAACTCAGTCACTTATACGCTTTGGAAACCAGTTTAGCTCCGGCCTTGAGCCCTATGACATAACTGATCTAAGCTCAGTTAATCATTAACTCTAGAACAATTATTCTCAAACTGACAAATGCCAGACATCTCAACCGAAAAAAGAAAAAGGGGGGGGACGAAATTCCCCTCCCTGCGTTTTATTAACATGAAGACAAAATATAGTTAGCACATGTATAATTCTTCTGTCTTCGCCACGGTGTGCTGAAAAAGTTTTAAATCATTTGATTTTAGTAAACATGACAATTTTACGCTCTCCTTCCTCCTTTCCAGCTCCCCCACGTAAAAGAAATCCCTCTAGAACAAGGTTTCAGTTTTCCATCGGAGTCATTATGCTTTATCAATGTCTTGTACCTGTCATTTAGGTCAAAGTTGATAATCTAAAGAGTGACATGTTTCATTTGACTGAGTTTCACTTAGGTACACTGCATGGATCATCTCATCCTTCTTATTATTGGAAAGTTCCAGTGAGAACATCATATTACTTGCATAGAAACTCCTTCTTTACTTGCCGGTTTGCTCAAGCAATTTAACTAAATATGAAAATGTAGAGGAGACTGAGTCCGACATTTAGCAGAACGATAACAACTCCGGACATATTTCGGTCTTATTAAAAGCTCATCAATGAAGCATAATCTAATCATAACTTCAAGATCTTCGAATGACTAAAGAGAAACAAGGTTTGTGAATGAGCACAAAGTGGCGTAATAACTTAAAAAATTGACTGAGGAAAATACCTAGAGACGATTGGTGCTTGTCATTTTTTTTTACCATAATTGGTCAGTTAAATGATCATTGTTCATGACACCATGGATACAATTTTAATTAATTAAAATTTCTTGGCCTATTTCATTAAGTATATTATCACCTTTTTTACTATTAATTTTTTATGCAGCAGCAGTTTCTTCCCAATGATACTACTACAGACATAGATGACAGATCTAGATAATTGTGCACTATAGAAATACTGAAATTATCTTTGTTGCGACCTGTAAATATCTGAAAAACATCTAAGGCACATCTTCGGTATATTTCTAATACGCCTGGTATATACCTTATACCTTATCCTAGATATGACAGTACACATTTGACTTTCTAAAAATTATTATCCATCTAATAACTAGCAGGATTCAATGAAACTTAATTCAATGATCAGGTGCGACCCAATATTTACTCACTTCTCAGTAGCATAGCTATGGGGTAGGGCGAGGGGAGCGGTATGCCTCGGGCGACGGATATCATGTATAACAGTGCTTCTCAACTGGAATCCATAAAAGTATGGGGGCGACATTTAAGGGTCTATGCAATATGTATTGGGTGAGGGCAGGCGCAAATTCAAGAGCTGCCGGTCGGCACGTTCAAGAGCTGTCGGTTTCCACCCTTCTGTTACTTTTATTAGAAATTCACTTCAGATGTGTATCAGATTCATACTAATTATAGTAACATATGATAGTTGCAGTGTGTAGTGAAATTTACTTTAGTTGTACCTCTGACCTTGCTCAAATATATCCAGGCCCTAACTAGAAAAAGTAACATTACCCAAATTTAAGTTCCATGTACATCAAATATACCTGCCCACTTTATAGTATATTTTAACTATAACCAAGCCATTAGTAAACTAGTCTTAATTTTTTAGTATCTCGGTTTCATCGAGAATATTTGTCACATGTCTTAATATGGGATAATCGTTTTTAAAATACACAGCTGTAGTCGGTTTAACATTCAACAAACTCATCAAAAGCTGCTAATTAATCTCCACTTACTACGAAACACGCTTCTGAATTTTTTTTTGTTGAATTATTCCTTGTTTATTGAACAAATATCGTTAACAGCGGGGAAACTATACGCAGAGACTTGCAACCAACTAAAACAAACACCATTACTCTGAACAGTAATGTCTCCATAAATATAGAGGTGTCTGAACAGATCAGTAAAGCAAGCAGTCAGACTCGTTAACCAAGTTTATCATATTGCACAGTTTTGTTTTAGTTCATATTCCTTCTTGAAAACTGGCTTAAAATCGAGAGAGCATCTCCAAAATAAGTTTTACACTCCAAATCTAATTTTTCAGTAAAACGTAAACGCAGAGCTGACAATAGTTTAAGGATGAAGGTGTGAGTCCATAGTTGTGAACTAGTTGAGTGTTATAGAGTAGAAATAAGCTACTAGCAAACCGAATCTGTATATGGGTTTTGATATGCGCTTCGAGTGAGTGACGCTAATGTCCTCGGAAAATCAAGACCACCATAGTTTCCGGTTCTTTTTGTGGTAATTCATAATAGGAATCATTCTTTAATGGATACTATTGATCAGTAGCGTAGCGCTAGGGGCAAGGCAAGTACTATGGGCAGGGTGCGCTATTATTATTATTATTATTATTATTATTATTATTATTATTATTATTATTGTTATTATTATTATTATATTTTTGGCTTTTGTTTTGTATTTGTTGACTCCATGTCTCATCCAGAGACCTCAAGAAACAATAAGTTAGAAGTTCAAATTGGTGTTATTTCTAGGGTGCCATATTTTTGGTTTTGCACAGCGCATAACCTTGCAGTTGGGCTTAGTTAGAATTTTCTTCAGGTCGAGTAGCCCATCCTACTCAAAAGGTCCCTGGATAAGGTTTGTTTGAGGATGATGGATGAAACACCTATGTTTTCAGAGGCGGATTATTCAAATTCAAAAGAATTCCTCTCAACACATGGTTATGATACTCCCCCACAACTTCTTCTCGTGGTTAGAGATGCACTTATCGTCAACCACTATTATTATTATTATTATTATTATTATTATTATTATTATTATTATTATTATTATTATTATTATTATTATTATTATTATTATTATCATCATTATTGAGTGAGGGAGCGGTGCATGCCATGAAAGTGACACCAGGGTAAAATATACGAAGCCCAGTATACCCATCATGACTACCCGTCTGATAAGGGTACACCAGGTACATGCATCACAACCATAGGTGTGTGACATGGTGATCTCATATCAAGATAAACAGCGCATGACCTTACAGGCGGGGCCCAGTTAGAATTTTCTTCAGGTCGAGTAGCCCATCCTGCTCAAAAGGTCCCTGAATAAAGATTGTTTAAGGATTTTGAACAAAACATCCATGTTTCCAAAGGTGAATTATCTAAACCTGAAAGAATTCCTTTCAACACATGGCTGTGATGCTCTCCCACTACTTCTGCCCGTGAGCAGAGATACCACAAAGGTACATGCTCAGCTGGTTAAGGTCAAGCAACTAACAAGCGAATCTGTGGTATTGAGCACATTATTTGTCGTAGCCCATCTTTAATACCAAGACAAAACGATGTATATGATAACAATTCCAATCATTTATTATTATTATTATTATTATTATTATTATTATTATTATTATTATTATTATTATTATTATTATTTTAAAATAAAATATGGTCCGTTGTCTTTTGCTGAACCGGGGTCATCCCTTGACCCTAGGGTCACAGCAGGTCCTCATGGAGAGTACACGGCGTAAAATGTGTGCGGAACCTAGCAACACTATTTTCTAAAGTTCTCCCACGTAAACACTGCAAGGGAGTTTGTTGAGCTGCTTATCAAGGCCCTTTATGTATCTATCTTTCTGTTAGTTTGAACGGTGAAGTTCCAGAGGAGTGAGATGTGATCATCCGGAGGTGGTCTGTGTTCCCACCAGTTTTTATGATGGAGCAGGTCCAGATTTTTTTCAAATTACCCAGTGAATATACTGTGCTGCTCTATCATGCTTGTTGAGATACTCTGTAGGTGCAAGAAGGCTGCACATGGAGACAACATGATCAATTATCATCATCATCATCATCATCATCATCATCATTATTATTATTATCAAAGGCAGCGAGCTGGTAGAATCGTTAGCGCGCCGGGCAAAATGCTTTGCGGCAATTTGTCAGTCTTCACGTTCTGAGTTCAAATTCCGTCGAGGTCGACTTTGGTTTTCATCCTTTCGGGGTCGATAAATTAAGTGCCAGTAAAAAGTTGAGATCGATGGAATCGACTATCCCCTCCCCACTCCTTGTGCCTTTAGTAGAAACTATTATCATCATCATCATCAATCATTATCATCATCACCATCATCATCATCATCATCAATCATTATCATCATCATCATCATCATCGTCATCATCATCAATCATTATCATCATCATCATCATCATCAATCATTATCATCATTAAAGCGGCGGATTGGCAGAATCGTTACTGCTACAGACAAAATACTTAGCAGCATCTTTACGTTCTGATTTCACATTCCGCCGGGGTCGACTTTACCTTTCATCCTTACGGGGCCGATAAAACAAGTGTCAGGTAAAGACTGGGGTCAATGTAATCGACTAATCCTCTCCGCCGAAATTACTAACGTTGGGCTAAAATTTGAAATTATGATTTTGGCAGAATCGTTAGCACGCCGGACAAAATGTTTAGCGGCATTTCGTCCGTCTTTACGTTCTGAGTTCAAATTCCGCCGAGGTCATCTTTGCTTTTCATCCTTTCGGGGTCGATAAAATAAATACCAGTGAAACACTGAGTTCAATGTAATCGATTAATCCCTTCCCAAAACATTTCCGGCATTGTGCTTATAGTAGAAAAGATTAGTCGATGTAATTGACTTACCCACTCTCCCAAAATTGCTGGCCTTGTGTCTATAGTAGAAAGGATGATTTTTTTAAGGTAGCGACAGGTGGCGAGCTGGCAGAATCGTTAGCACGCCGGACGAAATTCTTAGCAGTATTTTGCCCGTCGCTACACTCTGAGTTCAAATTCCACCGAGGTCGACTTTGCCTTTCATCCTTTCGGGATCGATAAATTAAGTACTAGTTGTGTACTGGAGTCGATCTAACCGACTGCCCCTCCCCACAAATTTCAAACCTTGTGCCTATAGTAGAAAAGACCGTGTCCTTGCCCCCTAGTGGCTTCCCTCCCCTCTCACATCCACGACACTAACCATGCTCTTCGTCTTTTCAACTCCTTCTCTTTCCCTCCTGGCCCCTCTAAACTTCTCTTCACTCTTGACATCAAGAGTCTATATACGGTGATCCCGCACTACGAAGGACTTCTTGCCCTCAAACACTTCCTAGGCCTTCGACCCAAACCCCAACCTGACACGTCCAC